>NC_090647.1:124621534-124769034 GCF_040937935.1 Hyperolius riggenbachi
GATCAGGAGCCTGGACGGGGCAGACTGAGTCCTGATCTGATGAGAGGCAGACACAGGGGGTTACTGATCAAAGATCAGTTAGTGATTGCTGGGGAGGACAGATGTAAACAAAGAGCAGGGGATGTAATCAGAAGGGGGGTATGAGGGCAATCGAGGGCCTGGGCAGGTGATCGGTTACCCCCGCGGGGCAGTTAGGGTCTGCTCTGATGGGTGGGGGTGCTGAGGGGTGATGGACAGGTGATAGACAGGTGATCAGAGGGGGATCAGGGGATAAGGTAGCTGTATACAAATGTATACAGTATACAGGGGGGTAGTCTGGGATGGGGTGTGGGGGTGATCTAAAGGTAGGGGGGGAGGATCAGGGGTGACTAGGAGGCAGTTAGGGACCTAAACTAAAGGGCAGCGTCGCTAGTTAGTGGCAGGTGGGGGGGTGGGGGTTTTATAGGGGTGCTAGGGTGCTGGGCAGGGGTCTGCTGGGGTGATCAGGGGGGGTATGAGGCCTGGGGTGGGAGATCAGGGGGGCTGTAGGCAAAAAAAAGCAATGTGCAGTGTCACTTACAAAGTGCTTCCTCCTCGCTGGTGGTCTCTGGAACAATGAGACCACGAGGCGAGGAGGAAGCACGTATAAGGCACTTTGTTTACCTAACAAAGTGCCTTATACTCTCTGATTGGGCTATTGTGCGGATTCCTCCGCTCGCCGGCTCTGCTAAGTGGCCGGCGAGAGGAGACAAAATGCCCGAGTAACGATCCCGGGCGGAGGATCGCGTCACGGATGACGCGATCGCTCCGCCCATGCCCTTAGAAGGACCGCCGCCTCTGTGGGTGAGCCGGTCCTTCAGGGCTCCACTTCCCGGCCGCCCCTGTGCGTTAGGCGGTCGGGAAGTGGTTAAAAATAAATGCATACATCGATAGTATTCCTTTAAGCAGGGAATTACACATCACCTATCCCAATTTGACCAGAAGTGCATGTCAAAAAGTGAGAAGCGTCCTATGCTCTCGTGGGTTCACAACCTTCTACTTTATGCTCAACCTTCACCAGCTATTTCATTTAGGAAAAACTGGGATAAACTTCTGGGCTCTCCTTTGACAGATGATCAATGGCTTACGATCTATCTTACCACACAAATCTCTTCCAGGAATACAAATTCCTCTCTTTATGGTACATAACCCCTGAAATCTTACACAAGTTTCTACCGAATATCCCCAACTCATGTTGGCGTTGCGAGACAATTTGTTGCACCTTACATTTTGATTGTCCTTAACTAAAGCACTTCTGGAAAAGTGTTCACAGGCTAACTCAACATATCTCAGGATGTAATATTTCTTTCAGCCCAGATGTTTTTATGTTGTACAATTCGACCTCTTCTCCAACCCAATATAAAAAGTCCGTAGTTCCCCATCTGATTACAGCTGCTCGAGCAACCATACCTGCCCTATGGAAGGCCAAAAATATTCAAACACTGAAGCAGTGGTTCTTGAGAGTTGAAAAAGTTACGGAACTGGAAGAAATTTTTCTAATAGCCCATGATCAGGTTGACAAAATCTCCACAATCTGGGCTTGCTGTTACGAATTTAAGGATTCTGACGAATACAAACTTATGTCATAATTTGTAATTCCCTCCACCCAGAGCTGGAACAAGGTCCTCCAGCGCCCAATTCTGAGACACCAAAGTGCGCCCCTCCTTCCTTCCCACCCCAGCCGTCACACACTGAGGCCTGGTGCACACCAAAAAACGCTAGGAGATCCTCAAAATGCTAGCAGATTTTGAAACGCTTTTTCTTATTTTTCTGTAGCGTTTCAGCTAGCATTTTGCGGTTTTGTGAAGCGTTTTTGGTGTAGTAGATTTCATGTATTGTTACAGTAAAGCTGTTACTGAACAGCTACTGTAACAAAAACGCCTGGCAAACCGCTCTGAAGTGCCGTTTTTCAGAGCGGTTTGCGTTTTTCCTATACTTAACATTGAGGCAGAAACGCATCCGCAATCCAAAATCTGCAGCAGCCCGGGAGTATGCGTTTCTGCAAAACGCCTCCCGCTCTGGTGTGCACCAGCCCATTGAAATACATTACCCTAGCGGATCCGCACCCGCAAGCGGATCGCAAACCGCAGCCGAACCGCTCTGGTGTGCACTAGGCCTGACTGCTATTAGACTAAAAGGCGCCCCAGGGCCCCTAATCCTCCCAACATCTTAATCTCTAGTTATCTGGCTTGCAGTCACTGCCATGTATCCCCTTTTCTTATTTCTCTCTGCTTCATACACAATAGGGGAATAGCAGCTGAGTGAGTTTTGCGCCCCCTCCTACATTGCGCCCTGAGGCTGGAGCCTCTCTCGCCTCTGCCTCGGCCGGCCCTGCCTCCACCACTGTATAATGGTACAATTGCTTAACTGTCTAACTGTTTAACTCTTTACTTACCCAATTGCCCAACTCCATAAATACTTTATATGGTACAATATTCTCTCTTCTGCACCTTCAACTCCCTGCTTAACCCCCCCCCCCCCCCACCACCTTCTGTTTCCTCCCTCTCTGCCACAGATTTAGCCACCCACTTCACCAACAAAATAGTCTCCATCCGTCAGGAAATATCTAATCTTCAATCTTCACCTCCCACCCGCTCACAACCAACTCCTCCTCCACCCTATCCTCCCCTCACCTCCTTCACTCCTACTACCACTGAGGAAGTCAACCACCTACTGCAGACTTCCCATACCACCACCTCCCCCCTTGACCCTATCCCTTCTGATCTACTTCAGCCTCACTTCACGGATCTGGTCCCAGTCCTCACTACCCTGTTTAACCTCTCCCTATCCACAGGCACCTTCCCCTCAGACTTCAAGCAGGCCACAGTACTGCCCCTGCTCAAGAAACCCTCCCTCGACCCCTCGCTACCCTGGACTCCGCACTCTCCTTCACTCCCCACATCCAAAACCTCACAAAGTCCTGCAACTTCCACCTTCGTAACATCTGTAAGATTCCCCTTTCCTGATCCCTGCCACCACCAAACTCCTCATCCATGCCCTCATAATTTCCCGCCTCGACTACTACAATGCCCTTCTGTCTGGTCTCCCTATGACCCTAATAGCCCCACTGCAGTCCATCATGAATGCGGCAGCCAGAATTATCCACTCCTCTCATCGCTCCACCAGGGCGGCTCCCCTCCGTGAATCCCTCCACTGGCTTCCTATCCAGTCCAGAATCAGATTCAAGATAATGGGCCCTGATTCACAAAGCGGTGATAACTCCGTTATCACGCCTAAAAGACTTTAGGCGTGATAACCTTTGCCCCGCTGACTTACCACCGCTTTGTGCTCTTTATCGCGCGCAAAGTCCCGCGCGCAAAACTTTGCGCGCGCAATCACGCAATTCCACGTGCAGCGCCCATAGGGTTTAATGGACACCGTGCGCCGCGCGATTGCGCGAGTTTCATTTTATCACGCCTAAACTGAGTTTAGGCGTGATAAAGGGCTTTTCACAGGCGTGCAAACACTTTGCACCGCTTTGTGAATCAGGCCCATTGTCTGACCCACAAATCCGTCCACAAAACCTGTCCAACCTACATTTCTGATCTTACTCAGAGATGCACACCAAGCTGCTCACTCTGCTCCTCCAATGAACTTCGCCTGACCGTCCCCCGCATCACCCAGTCCCATGCACGCCTCCAAGACTTCTCAAGAGCCGCTCCAACACTATGGAACTCCCTACCTCCACCCATTAGGGCAGCCCCCTCCTTCAACACCTTCAAGAAGGCCCTCAAAACTCACCTTTTCACTCTGGCCTACCACCCCTCACATTTGCTCTAAACCCACCGCTGAACTCTGGTCCCCTACCTCTCGTGTCCCTACCTCTCCCTCTAGATTGTAAGCCTTTGGGCAGTGTCCTCCTCCTTTTGTGTCCTACCTGATCATGCACCTCCATTACTGTGCTTGCCTAATCTCCATGCTCCATCCAGTGACTGACTAAGCATTACCTGGTACTCATACTGTGCTGTGTGATCTGGTTTTCTTGTATTCCTGTATTGTCATATTGCTGTTTGTCACTGCTAAATATTGTCTGTAACCTAAATTAATGTCCAGCGCTGCGTAATATGTTGGCGCTTTATAAATACAATAAATAATAATAGTAATAATAATCTTCTCTTTTCATTACTTACCGGTTTCCTTTATTTTTCTACCTCCCTCTCATTTCTCTATAAGCTTTTTCTCCTGAGCTCTCCTTTTCTATTCTTCTATTCAATAAATATTTTTAGCCTTTCTTGCCATCCTCAGAGTAGGCTATATTAGATAATACTCAGCATCTTCTGTAATTTACATTATACCCATCTCACTTTAGTGGTGGTAATCTAGATTTACTTCTTGGGTTTCTACTAAGTCTGAATAGATTGCTTTAACCTCCTGAGCGTTACGACGCTCAGGAGGTTTTGTTACTTTTTTTTTTTTATAAATGTCCCAAATGTGTGTAAATCCTCTAGTTAGCACTAGGCTAGCTAGAAGAAGTCTCCGGCACCCTTTGATCGCCACCGCTCCCCCGTTTATACGTTACCCAGCCTGGATCCAGCGATTGGCGCAGCCTCCCAGGACAGCTCCGGTCTTCACTATGGGAAGAATCGCACATGACGTCATGACGTTGCCGACATCATGCGCAAACCCAATCCTCCCCATAGAGAGACCGGAGCTATGCCTGGAGGCTGCGCGATCGCTGGATCCAGGGGGGGTAATATATAAACGGGGGGATCCAGGGGATCCAGGGGTGCCGGAGACTCTTACTAGCTAGCCTAGTGCTAGCCAGAGGATTTATACACATTTGGGACATTTTTTTATTTAAGGGGGACTCCTGGGGCCACAGAGCGGTATGCCCGACACAGTGTCGGGCATACCGCAAAGGAGGTTAAAAACATAAAAACAATGTTTGCCTCTTTGGTTAAGTTTATTATTTTTTATTGGCTTGATGGATGTCTTACAAATTTTTTGTGATGTTTATTGTTCACAGTGTTGTACAATTAAAAATTTCTGCTCAATAAATATATTGAAAAAGAAATGTGCTAATTACAAGTAGGGATGCTCTAACGAGTAAATCCAAGTGCCTAAGCACTCAAATTTGTAATTTAAATGAGCATTCATTACTGCAGGTGTGCGTTGGGGACAAAAGGAGTTATTAATCCGCGTCCTCCCTGCACTTCAAATAGCTTGTATGCGTCCTATTGGACGTGTTGAAAGCCTCACCAATCCGCACTTCCTCCTTAAAGCCGGAAGGAGAAAGTGCGGGTTGGCAAGGCTTGCAACGCGTCCAATAGGATGCGTGCAAGCTATATGGAGCGCAGGGAGGACGCGAGTTTATGGTCAAATAACCCCTTATGTCCCTGCCGCACACCTGCAGTAATTAACCACTTAAACCTATCTGGACGGATACATCCGTCTACATAGGCTTCACTGCTGCCGCTGCCTGGTGCTCGCTCCCATAGTTTTCCGTTAGCCCAAAGATCAATGAATGGGAACAAAGTTCCCATTCATTGATCTAAGTCCCTGTATGAAAGACCGACACCGTCAACGAGACGATTCCGTCTTTCACAAAACCCCTTCTGTCCCATTCATTCATTACTTCCGCTCTGCAGAGGAACTTTCCGCATGCAGAAATAAAAATTTCCAGATAATACATTTTTCTTACTTTTAAAATTAGCCCCTTACCTCCCACACTCCCCGATAGATAAATAAATAGTATACAATAAAACATTACATAAATAGTTACCTTAGGGACTGAACTTTTATAATATGTATGTAGTAAAATATATTGCTGTTTTAATTTTTTACATTTTGGGCTTGTAGTAAGTGATGGACGCAAAACTGAAAAAATGCTTTCTTTCCAAATTAAGAAGCCAAGATCAGCAGCACCACTCTTGAAGAAATAGCTCTTTATTCAGACACATAATTAAAATCACATGCCAAAAAAATGGGCTTAGACGCAGCTACAGCCCGCTGTTTCGAATGCTTCTTTGTCAAGCTGCAAGCTCATAAAGCTTGACAAAGAAGCTTTAATTTCGTGTCTGAATAAAGAGCTATTTCTTCAAGAGTGGTGCTGCTGATCTTGGCTTCTTGAATCGGCGATCCTTGGGCATCAGGGTCATATCAGCTTTAGCACGCTCCTATCTCCATTGGAGTGCTTGGTCTAACACTGTGTGAACTTTTCTTTCTAAATAAAATATCGGTGCCATACATTGTGATAGGGACATAATTTAAACGGTGTAATAACCGAGACAAATGGGAAAATAAAATACATGGGTTTTAATTCCGGTAGCATGTGTTATAATGGCTGAAAACTGAGAAATAATGAATTCTTTTCCATTTTTTTTCTTAACCTTCCTGTTAAAATGGATAATTCGTAACAAAATGTACCACCCAAAGAAAACCTAATTGGTGGCGGAAAAAAAACAAGATATAATTGAATTGTGCTATGTAGTGATAAAATTATTGGTGAATGAATGGGAGGGGAAAGTTGCTCGGATGCATAAGGTGAAACAACACTGAAGGCTGAAGTGGTTAATGCTCATTTAAATCACGAATTTGAGTGCTTAGGCACTCGAATTTACTCGTGAGAGCATCTCTAATTACAAGCCAATTTATTAGCACACTGCAAACTTTTTTGTGGCCCAAAGCTAAGTATGTTGTGGCTCCCCTTTTATGTGCAGCCCCTCCTATTCCCTGTGTAGCCCCTCCCATTCCCTGTGTAGCCCCTCTTCCATGTGTATTATCCATGTACTGTAGCTCCTCTTTTTTATGAACAGCTCCCTTGGGCGTCAGTTTCCCTTTTTCATGAGTTGCTCCCCATTTTCAGCCTCCTCTTTCATATATTGACAACTCTCTTTCATGTTCAGGTGCCTCCTTAGGCTGCAGCCTCCCAAGGCCCAGGCCTTCCTGGCCTTTCTGGAAATCCGGCCCTGATTATGAAGCCACACACCCATGATACGATATTTCTGAATCTTATAGAACACAAAATATGGGCAGAATATTGGAAATAATAAGTCAAGCTCAGCCTATCAATCATGCTGACGATGGGGCTTAGAGTGCATAAACGCATCCAATTTTGACAGGCCAGTGACTGGCCATGTAGTGAGGGCCAACAGATTTTGAAATACTATAAACATATTGTGTAGGTAAGATCTCGTACTACATGGAGGTGGTAAAATTGGTCAGTGATTGGCCAATCAAAATTGGATGTGCATAACAGGCTTTAGACTCACTGCCAGGCTTCTCTGAGATTTCCAAAAACTGACAGAACATCAATCCTGCACCGCTCTACCCAGAAGTAGACCCCGATTCTATCATGTTTTGCATAACAACTTTTCCTTTCCTTTTTCTATTGTAATTTAGACTTGTTTGTAGTATACTAAATGCTTTTTTTTTTTTTGCTGTATTCATTCTAAAGAGTATTTTAACAGCTGTTTAACAAAATGATTGTCTCCTGTGTATAGACCTGTGACAGAATCAAGCAATCTGCTGCTGGGACAAAGAGACGAGTCTTCATCATTGAAACCATGGGAGGTTACTGTGGATATTTAGCCACCACGGCTGGCTTATCTTCTGGTGCTGATGCTGCGTATATTTATGAAGAACCCTTTTCCATTCATGATTTACAGGTAATGGTGACAAAAACAGATGAGAATAAGATAGCATGAGGATGGGTTAGCAGTTCAGAACCCTTGGATGTCGTTTTTGGCAGCTAAGCTGCAGCATAAGGTTGGTTGGGCCCGGCCGAGCCCTCTCGAGAATTAATAATCAATACAATCCCCATGTCTATACTCAATCCCCCCTAAAGCTCTGATCTTGAATGAAGGTACTACATTTTCATGAAACTACAATATTCCTCAGTCATATTGAGTTCAAAGGTCTTTGTACTGTTCACATCTCTGCTATGTATAATGCATAGGCCTAACCCTCCTAATGGACTCCTAAGCCCAACTAATAACACTAACTAATGATCTTACATGGCAGTGTCTGGCCTGATGGTGAGTTGAGCAATCTTTTATGAGGATTATGTCCATCTGCCCAAACTTAGGGTGGTTATAAAGGTAATTTCAGGTGGCTGTGGATGAATGCAAAGAGTGTAAAAGTATATCTGGAAATACCTGTATAAATAATGCTAGCACTTTATAGTGATGGCTTTTTTCTTTGTTTACATTTGTTTTAATGGTGGCTTCATGGTGGCATAGTATATAGCAGTCTTGCCTTGTAGCTCAAACTCCCCTGTTCAAATTTGGGCTGGGACACTATCTGCATGGAGTTTGTATGTTCTCCCCATGTTTGCTTGGATTTCCTCCGAGTATTTCGGTTTGCTTCTAAATCCCAATAACATATAGATAAGTGAATTGGTTCCCCCAAAGTTGGACTTAAGGCGGCCACACCTCATGCAATTTTTTAAATATCTTTTCAATTCAAGAATTGTAATACATTTTTCTGACTGATTGTACCACACACATACGTTCAATTTTTTCCCCAATTATGAAAAAGACTGAAAACTCAGAAAAAAATTGCTTGGGTCTGTACATGAAGTCATTGACAATCTACCCTACACCATTCAATTTTCATAAAAATTTACCAGAAAAGCCAACACTCCCGATCTTTTATTTAAAAAACAAAACAGGAAATTCGATCAAATTTCTTGAATTAATGAATGAATGAAATAAAAAAAAATGCTTTTGATTTTTTTTTTGGGACAACTGATTATTTTTATTGAATTGCTGTAAAATTGGATCATTTTACATGTATGGTGTGTGTGGCCACTGGCCACCTTTAGTCTAAAGGTGCCCATACATGGCACAATTTTTCATTTTTTTTCGATTAGATAATTTAGTTCGATTATTCCGTTAGACCGAATATAAAGATTTTTCCAGCATGTCCGATCAGATTTTTCTTGAAAAAACGGGATAATCGGTCGAATTTATTGATAAAAAAAATATATATTTTCAACTTTCATTCGATTTGATCATTTAGATCGAATAAACGGGAAAATCGAATGTTTTTATTGTAGTGTGTATGGGCGTCATAAGATGGGGACATAAGACTATAACTGGTGGAGATTAGACTGTGAGCTCCTCTGAGGACAGTTAAAGAGAATCTGTATTGTTAAAATCGCACAAAAGTAAACATACCAGTGCGTTAGGGGACATCTCCTATTACCCTCTGTCACAATTTCGCCGATCCTCGCCGCATTAAAAGTGGTTAAAAACAGTTTGAAAAAGTTTGTTTATAAACAAACAAAATGGCCATCAAAACAGGAAGTAGGTTGATGTAGAGTATGTCCACACATAGAAAATACATCCATACACAAGCAGGCTGTATACACCCTTCCTTTTGAATCTCAAGAGATCATTTGTGTGTTTCTTTCCCCCTGCAGTTCTCATGCACTGAAGTTTCAGGCTGCTCTTTTCTTCCTGCAAACAGCTTTGCCCTTGTCTGTAACTCCTCAGTATGTGAAAGCCCAGCCAGCTCAGAGGACGATTTATCCAGCTTGTAAAAGATAAGAGAGAAGAGAGAAGCTGCCCTAATCTAAATTATACACAGGCAGTGTGCATAGAGGGGCCAGGAAGGGGGAGTTCATAGCAGAACCACAACACTGAAGAACTTGGCAGCCTTCCAGACACAGGCCGACAAGTCTGACAGGGGAAAGATACATTGATTTATTACAGAGACTGTCATAGTAGAAAGAGCTGCAGTAAGCCAAAACACATTAGAATAGCTTCTGGAACTTGTAGGATGATAAAAAACAGGATGCAATTTTTGTTACGGAGTCTCTTTAATGACTTTGTATACTCTGTGCTACTGAAGATATCAGTGCTATACAAACACAATATAATAATAATAATAACAGCATTTTAATTCAAGTTATGAAAAAAAAATGTACCTAAAATAAAGAGAAAATATGTAAAGCGGTTTTCTGTTTCTTAGATGAATGTGGAACATCTCACAGACAAAATGAAAACTACTGTGAAGAGAGGCTTAGTGTTAAGGTTTGTAATAAGATTAAAAATCAGTTATTTTTGTTATAATGTCAACTTTGTAAGAGCTACTGACTTTATGTTTAAATTAAAGGGAATCCGAAGCAAGAGGAATATGGAGGCCTGGCAGACCTGCAGATCTCTTTGGCTGCAGTAGTGTCTCAATCACACACCTGATTCTTATTCTAAAACAAGCATGCAGCTAATCCTGTCAGATTTTTGTCAGAAACATCTAAATGTGCATGCTTGTTTGGGGTCTAGGGCTAAAAGTATTAAAGGCAGAGGATCCGCATGACTTCAGGCAAGTGGTATTGTTTTGTGCAGCTTGCCTGTTAATTGTACAGAGCCACAATAACCCAACGTGCATATCAGGGATGATCAGGGATGATACAAACTACGCCAGTGCGAATTTACGCATCGTAGTTTGCATCTACGCATCGTAGTTCATAGGTGATGTTTCAAAACTACGCTTACGAATTTACACATAGCGAAGTACCGATACGCGTAGCTTGCGCCCACTATGCGTAGTTAACATTTGTATTGCATAGTGAACTCTGAATGCGTTACTCACGTCTAATTTTCCGCATGCGATTGTATGCTTACAAATTTACGCATTGAAAAGGGGAATGTACGCATAGAAGAGCACCCGATTGCAGAGGAATTAATGCGTGAAATTTTCTGCATACGGGCATAAGCATCCACATACACTACGCTTTGCACTACTCGTAATTGCGTATTTTAACGCATAGTCTACGAAATGCATAGGAAGCAAATATTTGATTTCAAAGCCGTAGTTTGGCGAAGCGTAATTGCGTAAAACTACGCGTAGTTCCAGCGTAGCGAAGTTGGCTGACTACGACCATCCCTGAATTGCATATACTCTGTTTCAAACTGGTTGGTCCTCATCAGTGCATGGCATGGATTAATATGGCTCTATGTGGTCTTGGGCTTCAAACATCCAGAGTTACAGATTGCCCAGGAAGCTCATGGTTCACCATGAGCCACGTTTATCCATGCCATGCACTGATAACATTTTAGTAAGAGGGCTTTTTGGTCCTTTGTAGTCCCTTACACACTCCAATGAGTTCTGGTTCACCATGAGCTTGCCATGTACTAATGAGGATCAACCATTCTGAAACAGTCTGTATGCATGTTGGATTATTGTGGCTCTGTACAATTAACAAGTTGACACAGCATTGCAGTCCAGCAGTTCTGGAGGTGTGCTTAGCTTACAGGGACAACAAATAATGATTTGCAAATTCAGCAGTGATGCATCGTGGGAGACATCATATGCTCGCTACAATATGAATAAACCCAAATACCTTCTGTCTTAAAGAAAACCTGAACTGAAAATTAAAAGTCAAAAGCATACACAAGTCATACTTACCTTCCATGTGGTCTACTCCTCAGTGTCTTTCTCCTGTCCCGCGTCCTGTTTGTTCACTGTGATCAAGGGAATTTTCCGTCCTCCATTTTGAAAATTACCATTACCCATAACAGCTTTCTGGTCAGCACACAGTTAAACTGTAACATCGCCCTCTTGAGCCATAGGGAAACATGGACATTTACCTGATACATCAGTTTTCCTCTCAGCTATAACTGACAGCAACTGATATTTTACTGACAGCAACTGATATATTTCAGATCTGACAAAATATTGTCAGAACTGGAAGGGATTATTGTCAGAAGAAAATGGTAAACTTCTGAGAGGAACTGACGACAAGGTAACTATGTAATGTTCATTTGAAGTTACCTCATGTGTTTATTTTAAATATTTTTACTCAGTACAGGTTCTCTTTAAGAAGGCAAACTGCTGTTTTGCATAGCATTTTAGTAAGGAGGCTTTTTGGTCCTTTGTAGCCCCTTACACACTCCTAGGAGTTCTGGTTCACCACGAGCTTGCTGGGTAATTTGTAACTCCAAATCGATCTCTTAACCTTCTCTGATTAGGCCCATTTTTAAGCGTACTTATGGTCCTTATGGTGCTTAGTTAGGTGCATGGAGAAGCCGAGAGTAAGCTTTCTCTGCGCTATGTAATGTAGGGGAATAAACCAAATATATTCCTCCAATGATTACCTAGTTTGTCCCTTTGGATACATTATGCGGAGTCCCCCCCCCCCCCCCCCCCCCCACACCCGCGGTGCTGCTATAGCCATGATTAACATTACAGTCTATGGCGGCACCCAAGTTGAGCACTATGGCCTCAATTGACTAAGCTTTATCAAACACTTTATCGAACATTTGATAATTTACCTCATGGGTAAAATCTAATTTTGAATTCACTAAGGTGTTATAGATTCATTGAGCGTTTGATTGATAAAACATTAGATAAATATATAACACCTTAGTGAATTCAAAGTTGGATTTTACCCATGAGGTAAATGATCAAACATTCGATAAAGTGTTTGATAAAGCTTAGTGAATTGAGGCCTATGTGGTGCCGTGCAGGTGCCACGATGACCTGACTCACACTTTTAAGGCCTCTTTTTAAATGGACGGCTGAACTGAGCACCTTCCAGCATAATTTAGTGCAGTCGAATGGCAGCGATTGTAAACACACGTGTGTCAGCATTTGACATATGGTGTAGTTACCCAACAGCAAAAAAAGACTCATATTGCCTCTGAGTGCAGCTGTGTTCAAATGTGACTCAGTATGGTGGCTGCCTCTCCACTGCCTGTTTTTAGCGCTAGCAACCACCTGGCCGTGAGGCGGAAACAGGCAGTGATTTTACTGCCTTCAGAGCCGCATGTGTGAAAGAGACCTAAACATTTGAAAAATATACACTACCTCTCCAAGACTCTCCACAGCCAAATATTCTGCAATGAGTAACACTGTAGGATGAATCATTATTTTAAAAGGAATCTTAAATTTAAAAAAAAAATGATTTTAACTTATCTGGGGCTTCTTGCAGCCCCCTGGAGTCATTCTGTGCCCATAACGTCGGTCCGGTTCCCTCCAGCAAGCAGCGGCGACCCCCGCAAAGCTAGCCGGATTCCGCCAGTCGGACACCACTGCACATGTGCGGCCCCAAGCCACACGCACTCTGATTGCGCTCTGTGCGTGCGCAGATCACGCGGTGAGAAAGCATGTGGCTGGCCAGCATTGCGGGGATCCCCGCTATTTGCCAGTGAAAGTTGGACCAATGTCGTGGGCACCGGATGACTTCACGGGGCTACAAGGTAAGTTAAAATCATTTCTTTATTTGACTTAAGATTTCCATTAACTAGTGAGAGGGGAGAAATCTAAAAGATACGCTCTGTACTATTCATGCAAGGCTATAGGGAGGAGAATCCCTCTGCTGAGCCAAATATAAACTGAGGTTTTAAAAAGGAGATTATTATTGGTCCAAGAGTCTTCCTTTATAATCAAGTATATTGAAAAACTATATCTTTGTAAGTTTGTGTGAACTTAGATTGAAACCAGTATAATGCTGTGTTTATTTCTTGTATTAAAGGAATGAAAAGTGCAATGAAAACTACTCCACAGATTTCATATTTAATTTGTATTCACAAGAGGGAAAGGGTATCTTCGACTGCAGGAAAAATGTTTTAGGCCACATGCAGCAGGTAAGGATGCTTATCTATTCCTGAACTCTAACTTACAAACCCACTCATAGACCTAGAACTGCAGCCTGAAGAAACATTCAGTGACCAGTTCAATGTTTGTAATTTATTATCAACTAAAATGGTGCAAATTATTAAAGGGACCCTTTTTTTTTAAGCACGCAAATTCGCACAGCAGTGATTTCCTATTGGCATGTTTCCACTCCACTAAATGCGAAATTCACATCCGGAAAAAAAATCTGACAACCATATTACTATTTTTCGGACGTTTCATGCAGAAAAATTGTGTGTGGTGCAATTTTCGCGCATTTGCATGCATTTTTGCACCTGCAAACAATAGTAACAATAGAGCTGGTAATTATGCGTTTGCTCCACTCTTGAACTATGCGCTGATACTAAGCACAACAGGTGGCCATATGCACATGGACATCACTTTTATCATCAACCCCGCCATCACGCATTCTAACTTGCATGGCTTATGACACTGACTTCATTCAAGCTACGAAGCTGCCTCAATGTCAAATTTTGGTCATTTATATGGACATTTACACACAGCTTATCCGCATGACCCTGTGCTTGCTCTATGCTAATCTGCATGACTTTGCCTGCTTTATGCACCGTGCATGATCTTTAACTTAGAGGCTGGAACCCATAGGAGCAATGTGTAGTGACCATACTGCAATGTGATTACACTGGCATGACCTGTGGAGGACTGCGATTGAGTCCAATATCAATATGAACAAGCAATAATGTGTGCATAACAACAAAGTTAGATGCCCTCTGAGGGTTCCTGAGGGATCTTGTATTTTTTCTGCTTTGCAATTGGGTCAAGTTCTGTTATCTGCTGAGCTTGTAGCCAAATGGCCTAACTGGATTCATGCTGATGACGATGCTCCTGATGAACTCTGGTTCCACCTAATGCATATGGATGAACTTTAGAAACCAGCTGGCAATTAATTATATATTTTGGAGAGCTTGGAGGACTGCAGCCTCTACAAGCTATTTTTTGTGCATTTCAGGGGGTAGTGCAATGGCCTCTCTATAGGGTTTCGTTTTTTAGGGGGGGGGGGGGTTCGCTATCTGGGGTATTATACTGGTATTGTAATAATATATATGTGGCTTTATCAGGTTGATATTTTGATATAGATTTTGAGTTTTCTATAATATAATAAAGTGATTCCTACATGCACCCAAGAGTCAGCTGCTTTTTATACTTTTGCCAACAATAGAACTTCCTTCTTTTGTAAAAATGCCTCCCCCCCCCCCCCCAAAAAAAAAAAATTTGCGAATGGACATGCTAATTCACATGTAAAATCACATACATGCGTATGCTATTGTGCAGTTGCATGCAAATTTTGCATTCAGAAAAATCGTATGCGATTTGCATGCCTCTAGTGGAAACGTAGCCTAATATTTCCTGTAAGTTTGATGTATAGAGCAGTCTCTTTGCATACCTTTTCTCCTTTGATCCAGCAGAGAAATCTGGGAAATAAATACACACAAGTCTATCCAGGGTCTCTGTTTCTGTAACTGCCTCACAGGCTATGATGGTACAAATTTTCTGTTTTACAACTTCAGTATTTGGTCTCCTCAGTTCCTAAATGTTTGAGGAGGTGATGCTACAGCACGGTAAACATGTCCCTGTCCAATTGAGTATATAGTTTTTATAAAGCCATTACATTTTTCTGTATTATTCTTTAAAGGAACACTGTAAGGGGGCAGAGGAAAATGAGTTGAACTTGCCCAGGCTTCTACTGGTCCCCCGCAGACATCCTGTGCCTGTGCAGCCACTCACCAATGCTCCGGCCCCGCCTCCGGTTCAGTTCTGGAATTCCAGACTTTAAAGTCTGAAAACCTCTGCGCCTGCGTTGCCGTGTCCTTGCTCCCGCTGATGTCACCAGGAGCGTACTGCAAAGTAACGGGCCATACTGGGCCTGCGCAGTACGCTCCTGGTGACTTCAGCGGGAAGCGAGGACACGGCAACGCAGGCGCAGTGGTTTTCAGACTTTAAAGTCTGAAATTCCAGAAGTGAACTGGAGGCGGGGCCGGAGCATCGGTGAGTGGCTGCGCGGGCACAGGATGTCTGCGGGGGACCATTAGAAGCCCTGGGTAAGTTCAACTCATTTTTCCCCGACCCCCCTACAGTGTTCCTTTAAGTATCGTTTCATTATTTCAATTAAATATGGGGATTAAATGATCCTGTTTTGTTGAAATTTTACTCACCATTACAACTTTTGGGGAAAACTGGGTTGTATGTTTTTTTCTCTCGCTCTCTCTGGCCTTTATTCAATTCATTTTTTTTACTTCTACGATAAGTTTTCTCCTAGGAGATCATTTTTCAACTTCTGTGACTTTTCAGCACTCTGCAATTAAAAAAGCACCAACAAGTAGGCTGAAAAGCATTTTCTTGCTCGCTGGTGGCTTAAAAGGCATTGTATTGATCAATTGTGAAAATAACACCTAGGAGAAAACAGAAAATATCACCTAGGAGAAAACATAGAAGAAAATAGAAATTGCATAAGGCCCTCTGGGTTGCACTTTTTTGTAAAAAAAACCTTATATGGTTTATAGGGAAAGATGTTTTTATGATTATATGCACTGTTAGCTTAGTGTACAACTCTGGGCAAGCCAGTCTTCTCCAGGATCTTCAAGCCACTTCTCTCCGTGGTACGTTTTCCATAGTCTATGGAAAATGTACCATGGATAGTATAACCTGAAGAAAAAATATTGACATACCTGTATAGTCACACCCTGAAGAAGTGGCCACAGGTAAGCAATTATCATTTATTATGGATACCAGACAAACGCAAGAATAAGATGCCTAATGGGGCTAAATTCCTATTAGGTTTTCATCAGTCAATTTCTATTCAAATTTGAGATTTGGATCGGTAATAATGTTAACTGTCTGTAAACAAAAAGCAAAATGAAAATGTATCAACTGGAATAATGCTGGCTTGTGCACTGATACCTGTGTTACTTGAAATCATTTTCACAGATACAGTACTTACATACTGTATTGTTTCTGAAAGCAGTTGCAAAGGTAGCACATGACTGCAGTTTGCATTAATAATTTAATTTATATTCCAGGGAGGAACGCCTACTCCATTTGACAGGAACTTTGGTACAAAAATGGGAGCTAAGGCTGTCATGTGGATGACTGGAAAAATGAAGGAATGCTCCAAACATGGTAGGTTTATCTATACAGCACAACACGGCCAATTTATCTAGACAAGAAAACGTTACCAAATGTGAGGCAAAGGATCAAAGCGTCTTCTTAGGATTTTTGTTGTACACAACACCTGAACCCTGAGTGAAACTCAAGCAATGGCTCCAGTTGTGCTCCAATTATCTTAGAAGCTGTCTTGAAATATCAGCCCCGATATCTCTCATTAATATATTAATATTATTTATTACTTATTCATTTTAATTAATACTTATTCATTTTATATATTGCCCACATCTTAAGGGCCCTTTCCCCCTAGCTAATGCATGCACAAACCCGATTACATGCACGCGTTAAAACGCAGAGCATGACGGCGGGAAGTTGTGTTTCAACGTGAATCAGTGGCGCTAGTTCTAACTAAAGTAGGTACGGGGATGGAAGGAGGCACAGAGGGAGACAGGAAAAGGTACAGAGCAGTACAGGGGACAGAAGGGGTACAGAGGAGTCACATGGGAACAGAGGTGGCTTAGAGGAGGACACTGGAGACACAGGGGACTGAAATAGCAAAATGTTCCAATTCATGTACAAATTCAGGTTAAGAACATGCCTACTGTCTCTATCTCCTTCATGAACTACCTGTACTGCAAATATGCCTCATTACTGACTATAGACCTATGATAGATTCCATAGGGGTATAACAGTACTCTAATTACAGGGAGCTGTGGCTGCTAAACTCAGACCAGAAGAAAAAAAGCTGACCCTCTGCTCACACTGCTCAATCAATTTTCACCAGGGAGTCAAGCAGTCCACAACCCAACCCCTATAGGGTGTAATATGGACAACCAGGGCCGGATTTCTACTCTTTCCCGCCCAAGGCCAATGTCACCAGCCGCCCCCCTTCATTATAGGCAGCAAGTAGACCCATATCCCATTCCCACCAGTATAGGTAGCCAGCAGGGCTGGATTTGTACTTTTTACCGCCCAAGGCCACTGTCATAATCCACGCCCCTTCAGTATAGGTAGCCAGATGACCCCTTTTCCTCTAGTGTAGGTAGCCTGATGGCCCCTCCCCCTCAAGTATAGGTAGCTAGATGACTCCCTTAATCCCTCCCTTTCCCACTCCCACCTTTCAGTATAGGTAGCCAGTTCACCTCCACACCGCAGCAGCCATCAGTGTCACCTCTCCACACTTCTCCAGCGCGGAAGCTTCCTCTTCCCCCCCGTCTCCATCAGCCACTGTTGTACATCTGTCCCTCCAACCAGCATCTCTCACTTGTGACTTGCCGGCATGTTACCAGCGAGTCAGACAGGAAGAGGAAGCTTCTATGCTGGAGACAAGCGGAGATGTGAGCGACTGGCGGCTGATATTCCACATTCATGCTATTCTATTCCGCTTGTAACTCTGCAATGCTGCCCAAGTTCATAGACGCCGGCCACAATGCCAACGTGCAGAGAGAGCAGGGTGGCCGCTGCACAGGCACCATGGTCAGGCACTTGCCTGATCTCCCTGCACAGCAGAATTTGCAAACTTGCAAATGCTGCACCAGTTTATCCTGGTGCTTTGGTGCCCTTGCTCCTGTGGTGCCCTAGGCCATGGCCTTGGCCAAAATCTGGCCCTGTGCACAACAGGAAAAGGAAAATTGACTGGGTCTCCACCTGGATTTTATGCAAAAATGCTGGAATTTATTATAACCTAGTACAAAAATACGCCAGTGTCATGTACTTTGTTGCTAAACTCAGACTCTGTTCTGTATTCTGCTGTTCTATTGTATTTTGTGGGTTGGACACTGCACAGCAGAGAAAAGCACATTTTTAGGAATATGATTAACCAAATTGTATAAGTTCTGACATATTGTCAGTATACAGGAATTGAGTCTGAAGAAGGTTAATATGTAATTATATTAATGTGATCAATATAAGTACAATTAAAAATAGGATCTTAATTAATAATTACTTAATTATAAATAATTAAAAATCAGCCGGTAGATGAAGAAGGTATATGGAGTGCAAATGATTGAGGTCCTGGTCAGCATGAATAATGTCTGTTTTCCAAACGTAAGCCCCGTAAATATGCTAGATTAACCACTTTCCCCCCGCCCGTACGAATTTCTCCATCCCTTTTTCCATCCTTTAACCCCCAGGGACGGAGAAATCCGTACTTTCCGTGTTCCCGCCGCTGTCCGTGCTCCCGCTCGTAAACACGCCGCCCGCCGCTAGTAAACACGCCGCCGCCCGCTCGCCCGGAGATCAATGAACGGGAAAATCCATTCCCGTTCGTTGATCTAAGCCCCGCAATGATCCGCTGCTCTCCGATGAGCAGCGCGATCATTGTGAAAAGTAAACACTTACCCAGCCTCCAAGTACTTCCTCCAAGCTTCCGGAAGGACGCTTGGAGGTCTCATTAAAACAAAAAGTTACTGTGGCCATCTGGTGGCCAAATAGCAAAACTACACCCTATACATTTTTCACATACAAATAAATTACTTTTACACAAAAAATTAACTCATTACCTCCCACACTCCCAATTTTTATTTATTTTTTTGTAATTAAAAAAAAAATTAAAAAATGTACAATAAAAAAAATACATAAATAGTTACCTTAGGGACTGAACTTTTTAAATATTTATGTCAGGAGGGTACAACACTGTTACTTTATAACTATGGGCTTGTAATTAAGGATGGACGCAAAACTGAAAAAAATGCACCTTTATTTCCAAAGAAAATATTGGCGCCAAACATTGTGATAGGGACATAATTTAAACGGTTTTATAACCGGGACAAAAGGGCAAATACATTTCATGGGTTTTAATTACAGTAGCATGCATTCATTAAAAACTATAATGGCCGAAAACTGAAAAATAATTAATTTTTTTCCCACATTTTTCCTATTTTCCCATTAAAACACATTTAGAATAAAATAATTCTTGGCATAATGTCCCACCTAAAGAAAGCCTAATTAGTGGTGGAAAAAACAAGATATAGACTGTTTAATTGTGATAAGTTAATGATAAAGTTATAGACGAATGAATGGAAGGAGCGCTGAAAGGTGAAAATTGCTCTGGTGGTCAGGGGGTAAAACTACTCAGTTGTGAAGTGGTTAAAGTCAGCTGAGGAAGCAGATAAAGACCAGCATAGCTGCTTTTGTACCTGTCCTGGTTTCACAGAGTACAGCCAGGAATAGAAGACGATCAGAAATAGAAGATGCTCATTCACTATTAAACACCCTTGGACAATTTTCTTTAAAATAACATTTATTCTGAACTGTTATCCTCTTCATAGGTCGCATATTTGCAAATACACCAGACTCCGCTTGTTTGCTGGGAATGCGCAAGAGAAGCCTAGTTTTCCAACCAGTGATGGATCTCAAAGAAGAAACTGATTTTGAGTAAGTTTTTTTTCCAGCTCATAGGATGCTAATCTTGTAATGCTTGAATGTATTGTGTGCTTTAACTTCTTAGGCCATGTTTTCACTTACACCTTGCTGTGCACATTTCAGCAACGCCTATAGTGTGCAGTAAACAAGGACATCAGAAGTACATGGATTACACAGTTTGTATTTATTTTCCTTCTCTTCTAGGCATCGGCTGCCCAAGGAGCAGTGGTGGATAAAGCTTCGTCCTCTTCTTAAGATTCTGGCCAAATACAACATCAACCTGGACACATCTGAGGCAGCACATCTGGAGCACATCACCCGAAAGAGATCCGGAGAATAAAACATTTAAGCTGTGAAAACTACTTTTAACTTAAAGGGGCTTTTTCCTGTTATTGCCAGAAATTCAAACATCGATCTCTGACTTAGAGTGGGAGAAGCCATATTGAGTTCTGAAACCGTAATTAATAGAATAGATTAGGTAGGAACATCATTGAAGCACAGAGCATACCGTATATAGCTCTCTGTTGTGGTGTAGCTTTCATTTTGAATTAAGTATTTTGATTCAGTCGACAGTATGGCTAATTCCACTATGTAATGGCAATAGTTGCAGTTTTATATCTAGCCCCGCTTATTTAAAATTACATTTGTATCATTTATAGTATTTTTTTTTTCCTCTTTCAGCATGATAAAACCTTGGTTTCAAAACCTGTCTGTAAGACACTAAAGCACAAAACACTATATATTTTTAGTGCAGCACTGGATCACTTTTATTGGATTGATTAGCAAATGTGCGAGCCACTGCATGTTCTGTGTTCGCTCCTGGAATACGAGTTGGATTGATACCGTCTTTCGTCAGCTCCGAAGTCCAAGGACCTGTTATGTGATAACAGGAAGGAAGGATAAGTGTTAATCATTGTAACCTGTAGTGATGAACAAAAAATTATCCTTATAAGCTAATTAGCCACACTCCATTTGGATTGGCAAACCAAAAATTCTAACAGCTTCCCCATTTAGTATCCATTAGTGGTAGTTAATTGCTGAGTGGTTTGCTAGCCCTAATGTATGCCTCCTTAGGTGACACTAATTATCGGGTTAATGACACATCATTCAAGAAAATCAAGCATCTGTTGCAATAAATACCTAAAAACCTTGTTTTCTTATGTTTCTATTTTTGTTTCACATTAGCCATTATAAATATTCAAAGCACTTTAGGGAAAATTTCCAGTCAGTTGCAGCAAAATTATTTCTATGAACGAATGCAGTATCAGCAGTTCTAATGTCTCAAAATTATTTACACAGTGCTGAAGTTTGAAGATGAATACTCACCTCACAACGCAGGAAGGTGGATTTCAGCGACCTCCCCTGATGACGAGCCCCGATCCATCTTCCTGCCGGACAACGACCGGCACCAATGAGAGTTCAAGCGACTGCGGTACTTTGAGCAGGAGTCATTGAGGATCTTAAAGATCTGATCCACCATGACTGACATTACCGCGGCGGATCACCAAACGTCATTTGCCTAATCACGTGCCTGTACCCACATCGCAAGATCGTAAAAACTCAAAAAAAATGCTGGTTGTTTGAAAAATAATTGGAAAAATTGCGTAATGGGTATGGGCCTTAAAGGGACACTTAAAGGGATACTGTAGGGGGGTCGGGGGAAAATGAGCTGAACTTACCCGGAGCTTCTAATGGTCCCCCGCAGACATCCTGTGTTGGCGCAGCCACTCCCCAATGCTCCGGCCCCGCCTCCAGTTCACTTCTGGAATTTCTGACTTTAAAGTCAGAAAACCACTGCGCCTGCGTTGCCGTGTCCTCGCTCCCGCCGATGTCACCAGGAGTGTATAGCAGAAGCCCAGTATGGTCTGTCCCTGCGCAGTACGCTCCTGGTGACATCAGCGGGATCGAGGACACGGCAACGCAGGCGGAAAGGTTTTCTGACTTTAAAGTCAGAAATTCCAGAAGTGAACTGGAGGCGGGGCCAGAGCATCGGGGAGTGGCTGCGCCAACACAGGATGTCTGCGGGGGACCATTAGAAGCCCCAGGTAAGTTCAGCTCATTTTCCCCTGACCCCCCTACAGTATCCCTTTAAGTCAAAAAAAAAAAGTTTTACTCACCTGAGGCTTCCAATAGCCCCCTGCAGCTGTCCGGTGCCCTCGCCGTCTCCCTCCGATCCTCCTGGCCCTGCCGACAGCCACTTCCTGTTTCGGTGACAGGAGCTGACAGGCTGGGGACGCGAGTGATTCTTCGCGTTCCTGGCCACAATAGCGCCATCTATGCTGCTATAGCATATACCATATAGCAGCATAGAGGGTGCTAATGTGTCTGAGAACGCGAAGAATCACTCGCGTCCCCAGCCTGTCAGCTCCTGTCACCGAAACAGGAAGTGGCTGCCGGCCGGGCCAGGAAAATCGGAGGGAGACGGCGAGGGCACCGGACAGCTGCAGGGGGCTATTGGAAGCCCGAGGTGAGTAAAGGTCCGTACACACGCCGGACTGGAGGCAACGACGGGTCCGTCGTCCCCTCCCGCTGGGTGGGCGTTCCAACGACAGTCCGGCGTGTCTACGCACTGTCGGCGGACTGATACGGCTGTTTCTGAGCGATCCGCCGGGCGTAGACACGCCGGACTGTCGTTGGAACGCCCACCCAGCGGGAGGTGACGACGGACCCGTCGTTGCCTCCAGTCCGGCGTGTGTACGGACCTTAAAACTCATTTTTTTTTGTTTGACTTAAGTGTCCCTTTAAGGTATAGTACACTGGATCGATGGCTTCCTGCAGAAAGTAGGGGCCGTACATTACTCACCGTGCTTCTCCCAAATGGCCTAAGATAAGCAGCTATCCCTATATGACCCCTGTAATTTGAAGCACACTTGACCAGAAGTAAAACTACTTAAAGGGAAGGTTCAGGGAGGGTGGGTAAAACATAAAAATCAAATTCCACTTACCTGGGGCTTCCTCCAGCCCGTGGCAGGCAGGAGGTGCCCTCGCCGCCGCTCCGCAGGCTCCCGGTGGTCTCCGGTGGCCGACCCGACCTGGCCAGGCCGGCTGCCAGGTCGGGCTCTTCTGCGCTCCAAGGCCCGGAACTTCTGCGTCCCACGCCGGCGCTCTGACGTCATCGGACGTCCTCCGGGCTCTACTGCGCAGGTGCAGAACTACTGCGCCTGCGCAGTAGAGCCCGGAGGACGTCCGATGACGTCAGAGCGCCGGCGTGGGACGCAGAAGTTCCGGGCCTTGGAGCGCAGAAGAGCCCGACCTGGCAGCCGGCCTGGCCAGGTCGGGTCGGCCACCGGAGACCACCGGGAGCCTGCAGAGCGGCGGCGAGGGCACCTCCTGCCTGCCACGGGCTGGAGGAAGCCCCAGGTAAGTGGAATTTGATTTTTATTTTTTACCCACCCTCCCTGAACCTTTCCTTTAAAGAGAAACCGTGACCAAGAATTGAACTTCATCCCAATCAGTAGCTGATACCCCTTTTACATGAGAAATCTATTCCTTTTCACAAATGGACCATCAGGGGGGCTCAGTATCGCTGATATTGTGGTGAAACCCCTCCCACAAGAAACTCTGAGGACTATGGTACTCCTGGCAGTTTCCTGTCTGTGAACTCTGTTGCATTGTGGGAAATAGCTGTTTACAGCTGTTTCCTAATGCCAAAACAGCAAGCAGCAGCTACATCACCTGCCAGCAGTAAAAATATCACCATGTGATACATGTCAGAATGTAAATCAGGGATTTAAAAGATTTTACAATGGGCAAACACTGAAAAAATCATTTATACATCATTATTGTAAAAATGAAGCACTTTTTTTATTACATTATTTTTACTGGAGTTCCTCTTTAATGAAAGCATGGAGGTATGTTCATGCTGGATCCATATACCTCTTTGCGTTTTCCGTTCTTCTCATTGTTCCCCCAGCACCTGCAATCACGCCTTAAAAAATATGACTGAGCTGAAGTCAAATGTACAGACAGGAAGAGGCAGGCTTGCTGCAATGTTCCCTCCCATCACCCTCCCATTCCCTCCTCTTCCTTGCCCCAATCTCCCCCCCCCCCCTTAAGAGATGGAGGGGGTGTCCAGGAAACCTTTTTTTTATTTTATTTTTAATGTAATTAGAAAAAGAGTAATGCAGCAATATAAATGTTAAATCCTGGTCTGTTAGTTAAATAAAAACATCGGAATTTTCTGAGTGAGAAAATAGATAGGTCATATTTTGTTTTATCAACCTTGACACTTAAGGTACATACACACTTTAAATATTTTGTTATGGAGAGATAAGTAGTTTCAGTATTAACCCTTCAAGCAACTTGGAAACCAGGTATATCTTTTTTTTTTTTTGCTATTAGTTTTATGTTATGTGTAATGCTTTTAGACTAGGCATGGGCAAACTTGGCCCTCCAGCTGTTAAGGAACTACAAGTCCCACAATGCATTTGCCTTTACGAGTCATGACTGTGGCTGCAAGACTCTTGCAATGCATTGTGGGACTTGTAGTTCCTTAAAGTGAACCGAGCACCTTTTTAGCACTCAGGACATTTCTATAGCACATGAAAAATGCATGCCAACAATCTGTTTCATTATTAAAATAAACTTTCATTTACCTTTGTATTTTACTTTAAAAGTAGTAGTATTAGCCTGTTTCAGCAGACCTGACCGTCCGCAGAGCTCTCAGGACGCTAATTATTTTATTGGGCTAATTACCCATAAGTAAACAATAGCTTTTCTCTCAAAGGGGGTGGGTAATTAGGACTGTTTGACACACACACTATGTCTTTGAAGAAACAGTCCTTCTGGGTAATTAGCCCAATAAAAGAATTAGCTTCCTGAGAGCTCTGCGGACAGTCAGGTCTGCTGAAACAGGCTAAAAATACTACTTTGTTTGTAAAATACAAAGGTAAATAAAAGTTTATTTTAATAATGAAACAGAGTGTTGGCATGCATTTTTCATGTGCTATAGAAATGTCCTGAGTGCTAAAAAGGTGCTCGGTTCACTTTAACAGTTGGAGGGCTAGGTTTGTCCATGCCTGTTTTAGACCATAGATGAGCTTTGAGTCTCATACCACTTTAAGAAACACTTTGGAGGCCAGTAACAATAGGCTTGGCATGCCTTAGTTTGGGATGTGTCAGATTTTCTTCCCAAAAGTTATCCTGAGTTCTTTAAATTTCAAGTAAACTTGGAGACTATTAACTGAGCCTATGGTGATATATAACCATAAGTACATAACCAGGGGAAACCATCACGAAAGGCTATGACACGAAGTTTTGTGTTCCAGTGTTATACTCAGTAGAAGTGCTACCACTGCGAAGACTGTTAGGAGCAGGTATCCCAGTGTTGTGACAGAATTTTCCCTTGTGACCTTTTAAGCCTTCCTGTTAGTCATATGATGTGATGGCTTCACTGACAAACGGAACATCAGACATACAGTTCACTTTACTCTCAGTTTCACACATACTGTACCCGCTGCAATCTCTGGCACTGCTGGAGAATTTAATGATGTGGTTTATTATGACACGGTGCTACCAATGCGGAGACTGTCAGGAGGAAGTACCCAGTGTTATGACAAAATTCCTACCTTTTGACCTTTTAAGCCTTCCTGTTAGAACTATAATGTAATACCTTCACTGACAAACGGAACCTTAGAAACCGTTCACTTTAAAAAACTGATTAAAAAAACTTGACAGGACTGGAACTTAAAGAGGAACTCCAGTGAAAATAATGTAGTAAAAAAAGTGCTTCATTTTTTACCATAATTATGTATAAATGATTTAGTCAGTGTTTGCTCATTATAAAATCTTTCCTCTCCCAGATTCACATTCTGACATGTATTACATGGTGACATTGTTACTGTGGGCAGGCTATGTAGCTGTTTCTAGCTGTTCTGGCTTTACAGACAGCTTTAAACAGCCATTTCCTGTCTGTGAACATTGTTACATTGTGGCAGTTTGCCCAGGGTACCGCGGTACCCAGAGCTTCTTGTGGGAGGGGTTTCAGCACAAAATCAGTCATACAGCGCCCCCTGATGGTCTGTTTGTGAAAATCATTATATTTCTCATGTAAAAGGGAGTATCAGCTACTGATTGGGATAAAGTTCAATTCTAGGTTGCAGTTTCTCTTTAACTGTACAGATTTATGTGTTAACCCAACTGTAGAAAACTGATACAAAACTGGTGAAAACTGACAGGACATGACTGGAACAGAACTGTACACCTTTTATGTGTGAACCCAGCCTTTCACATACAGTATATCTGCTGCAGTCTCTGGCACTGCTAAAGAATTTTATGGTGTGGTTTATTATGATGTGTGTTATGACATAGTATCGAAGTTTATATCAAGCTCACTTTAAGATTTACATAAAAGAATTGTATAAGTGCATACCTCCCAATATTTGAAAATGAGAAAAAATGAGGGAAACACCAGGAGGGACAGAATGAGTCATGTGCTTAACAAGTCGCAGGTGGATGTGGCTAAGTATGTTCAATTTAAAAGATGTGTAGATAATAGAGCTAGATGTACCCCCCGCTCTTCCCAGTAATAGGAATCCAGAGGTATCCCTCAGTATTAGAGGTACTTTGGACTAGAGGTACCCCGAGTAATAGGTGACCAGAGGTGTTTTCCCACTACTAGGTAGCAAGAGGTGTACCCCAGCATTAGGTAGCCAGAAGTGCCCCTCCCCCTCAGCATTTGGTAGCCAGTAATGGCATTAGATAGCCAGAGGTGCGCCCTAGCATTAGACAGCTAGATGCCCCCCTTACTAGGTGACCAGAGGTTCCACATACAGCCAAGCCACACACACACTCACACACACACACACACACAATACTTACACACATTGGAGTCAGATACTTTTCCCATAAAGCATACACACACGCATTCCACTACACACACTCATTCCACTACACACACTCTCCCCTTCCAGCACTCACCAGCAGCCTGTTTTCTCCTCTCAGCAGAGCTCAGTACAAATGTGCAGGAGGGAGGCTAGCTCTCCACTGAACTGTGGAGTGTACAGGCCTGGACAAAAGCTGTTGGGGGCAGGACTGCAGGAGGGGCATACAAATTTGGTACAGTCTTGCCTGAATCAGGACTGTTGAGAGCTATGTAAATGTGACATTTGTAATATAAACAGAGATTAGTCAGTTCTAGGCATACATGAAAAGAGCCAGTGTCACTTCCAGTCTCATTTTAAGTTCCCTGTGCTAACTATGGACGGTCCTACAATGGTAAAAAATAAATAAAATAAATTAGAACATCCACAATGGGCTATTTACCTGGATAGAGTAAAATTAGATTTTTTTGAGTAAACTTACCTGAGGTTGCCTACTAGCCCTGAAACTCTAAAGGTGGCCATACACTGGTCGATGTGCCATTAGATCGACCAGCTGACAGATCCCTATCTGATCGAATCTGATCAGAGAGGGATCGTATGGCTGCCTTTACTGCAAACAGATTGTGAATCGATTTCAGCCTGAAACAGATTCACCATCTGCTGAGCTACCCCTGCCGCCTGTCCCCCCCCCCCCCCCCCCCCCCGTATACATTACCTGATGCTGGCTCCCGGGCATCTTCTCCGCATTGCACGGCTCTGTTCCGGCTCCATCCCGGCGCTTCCTGTGTTACTCCGTGACCAGGAAGTTCAAATAGAGCGCCCTCTATTTGAACTGCCTGGTCACTGCAGTGACACAGGAAGCGCCGGGATGGATGGAGCCGGAACAGAGCCGTGCAATGCGGAGAAGACGCCCGGGAGCCAGCCTCAGGTAATGTATACTTGATGGGATCGGCCGCCGCTAGCGACGCGCTCCCTACCTGCGGGCGATCGAGGGTAATTTCCTGCACGGCGCGATCGACGGACCGAGGAAATCGGGAGGAAATCGGATCGGCGGCTGCATTTACCGCAAACGATTGGCAGCAGATTCGATCCCAGGATCGAATCTGCTGTCGAAACGGCCGCAAATCGAGCCAGTGTATGGCCTGCTTAAACCTCTTTTGGTGCAGCAGATGGCTGGGGAGGTGACCTGGACCAGAATCCTTTGTAGTGCACACACTAAGCTGAGCAGATAAGAATAATGGTAGTTTACATAGCCAAGCTTGTAACCTGCATGGGAGGAGTTCACAGGGAAAACTTGAGCACAAACTTAACAATGGGCCGGAGGCACTTCACTCTCACAAACTTGTGTGAGCAGACAGGCAGATTTCCCTGATACGAAGGTAAAACTTATGTCAACGCTAGATTCAAAAGACTTGTCTTTCAGGGATAAAATAAAAAGGTTCTAGTTCCAAGTGGAAAAGTAGTCTTAACTAGTAGTTATGGTTTGTAATTATCGTAAAGGAAAGTGCAAACACAAATGGTGACTCTCCTGTGGGCTGGAGACTTTGTAATGAAGCAATAAAAAGCTGCTCCTGAAAACTGTTGGCATCTGTACAGCATGTGTCAGAAGCTCTGTACATGTCAGTGAAATCACCATTAAAGAACATAGGAGGTGAAAATAAACTAATGAGATAAACAATAGTATCTATCCTCCTTCTCCTAAAAATGACTTTTTTTTAGATATCCCACAGTTTTATTTTATATTTAAATCTAGTTTTTACTGTTTCATTATCTCTGCTCAATGACACCTTCGTTGAAGCATGCCAGAGCTTAAATCTATGAATAAATAATTATTTTTATCTCTTTCCTACTCCCAGAAGCCATTTACTGACAGAAACGTGTTTATTGGCTGTAATTCCTTATCAGTGAGGGGTATGCTATAGTTCCACCCGGTCCCAACCCAGACAGAAACTGTCACTAGCATACCTGATGTTTAACTCTTTCAGGCAGAGAAATAAAAAAAGGAACACAGCATAGTTATTTGTGTGCTTGACACTGTATATACACAGGTCTATCTCATCATGTCACATGTCACCTCGGTTGTCCTTTAACATCACTGGGGATGATCAGAACTCCAGATACACAGTTGCCTGAAGTGTACGGTAAGGGCCGGTTCACTGCCGGCAATCGGGGGTGTCATTTACTGCCGGGAACGACTGACGCCCGCATTGAGATGAATGGGAGTGTCCTTTTGTTTGCCAGCGATTGCAAAAGTGTTGCAGTCAATCAAAATGTTTTGGACTCTGCATGTAGCATCCTGCACCAGTTACATTTGGTGGTTCCGTGCCCCCCATAGGGCTCAAAACATGACACAATGATCGGAACTGATGCCAAACACTTTTCTGTTTGGTTGTAAAAAAAAAGCATTTACTATTGGCTAAATGAGACATACCCAGAAGCTCGTGTCAACCGATTCTTAATCAAAGATAATTTTTTTTTGTTTCATTATACCTTAGCCTCCATCCCTCCATAATAAGAAAGTTCTCTGATCTTTTCATGGGAACATTAAACTGCAATATTTTATTTAGCTTTTACGAGAAAAAAAAAATGTACGCGATGATCAGCGGCTCCCTACGTCCATGTACAAACATGTGGGAACGAAGCTATTTTCCATTTCGCTGTGTAGATACAGGTTTAAGTACATATTTTTAAATATATTTTATCTCCTGTTGCAGCCTGTAAAAGCTTCTTGTATGATTTTTAGGACAAACATTACAGGTGGTAAAAAAAAGCCAGTAGACCTATCATACTTCTTTAAACAAACATCCAATGAGCATGACTGAAGCTGAGCAGTGTGTGTGAAGCTGACGAGGGTGTTCTCAAGTTTTTGCTTACAGTACAGGTGCCATTAGTTACCACAGAGCAAAGCCCTTTATCCTAGTCACATGAGGTATTTTATTGGAGTTTAAAAACAGATCTCGGAGATAAAATTACTTTTTGAGCTACAGCAGGAGATTTTTGAGGGATTGGCGGGGGATTAGCATCATGAGATGAATCTCTCAGGAGTATAAGAATATACCATATATATGCCAAATGAGTAATTGTTGAGTGATTAATCTCCTCCTTCTTTCAAGTCTGTGCATAACAGCAGAGGTGTTGCATTGTTAATGCCTTCTACTACATAACTGACTTGTGGCTATGGACACCTGAAGAAGATGAGATGTAGCAGCTCTCACTTTAACCATTTGTGATCCAAGAAAAGCGATTAATCCCACATGCTTGAAATTGTGCGAGTGAGCAAGTAAAAATCACTCCTGTAACCCATGGACAGCACAGTGGCGTAGTGGTTAGAACATTCGCATTGCAGCTCTGGGATGCTGGTTCAAATCCTAGCCAGGGCAACATCTGCACGGAGTTTGTGTGTTCTCCCCATGTCTGCGTGGGTTTCCTCTGGGCACGCTGGTTTCCTCCAACATCCCCCAAAAAACATACAGATAAGTTAATTGGCTCCCACTAAATTGCCCCTTGACTACGATACATACACTACACAACACATACTTAGACATATATGATTATGGTAGGGATAGTTAAGGGACAAGACTATATACCGTACTCTGTATAGCTCTGCAGAAGATGTTAGCGCTTTAGTAATACTAAATAATAATAATAATGTAACAGAGTGAGCGTGCGTTCACACTAAGCACACTCTAAAATGCCCATTGAAGTCACCTTATTATGTTCTTATTTGTTTTTACTCTTAGGGTTGGTTTACACTTTGGCCTCGATTCACTAAGCATAACCACATTCGGTAATGCAGAAAAAAGCGCATTTTACAGATCTTCTTGCCAAATGCCAATTCACTAAACCTATTACCACACTCAAAAGTAAAATAACCAACTACCCTAGTGAGGTACATTACCGACTTGTGCAGTAAATACCTCAAGAAATGCCAAATTGCAATTCATAAAGGTTAAAAGCATTTGGTAAATCAAGGAAAAGTGTTTGGTACTTATCTCCAGCTCTGACCAGAGAGAAACTTACAATCTCCATGCGGTAAAAGTTGACAGATGTAGCAGACATCCAATAGGTAGAGCCAGACAGCCAGTAGGGAGAGCCACACAGCCATGCTTCTTCCCCCATTTAATCTAATACTCTGGCTGGCGGGACTTCAGAATGGCAGGAGAAGGGGCCATTTAAAAAGGCTTTTCTGTATCCATTTAGATGTGCATATCTGTATACTGATACACAGAAGAGCTCTCTCTAGTTAGCATAGATGCACATCTAAAGGGATGCCAGGGATGACCTAGACAGAAAATAGAATGGCTCATGCACAGACTTGTAAGAGAAGACTGATAGCTTGCTCCCTGACCTGCTCCACAGCTGGTGAGACTTCTGAACAGTGCTCAGTTAACTGAAGTATGTTTTTTCAGTACATTATCGAAACTTATACCGCATGCCTGAAATCTTAGTGAATTTGGAAAAATAAAGTGTTAAATATCGAATGCAATGAAATGGTCCCACAATGGGCCCATTCACATCATACTCGGCCCAGGGGCACAAAAAGTATAAATCAGGCCTTAAGCGGTAGTACTCTGCCATTAAATTGAGGTCTTTCTTCTTTGATTTGGCCTACCGCTGACATCATGCGGCCGGCCCTTTATAGCCCCATCCTGACTCCTGATAGGCTACTAGGTTGTAGACCATGAAATCACCGTCCAATACACCACTGATCCACTTCTTCTTCCCCAGATAATTGGGGGAGCGCACCTGTAGGAAATTAAGTACAGAGAGCCAGTACCAGCGAATTAACCCCTTCAGGGGTGGCCCTCACATGCAGGTGCAGGCTGATTGCCTGCCCCTCACATGGTACTGCACACTTTATTTCAATAACCAATAACGTACGATAAACTAATAGGAAATTTCACCTGAATTACCATCCTTCTGATAACCAGCAATTTGTTGATTTTTTTTTAAATTTAGTATCATCACAGTAACCTGTAAATAATAAAATAATCATAACCAAAGACCAAAGCAAATGTCTGCCCGCAGGGTGCCATTACCCAGAAGCCAGGACTGGCCCCCAACACCACAGCCTCTTAAATGCCAGAATGCAAATTAGCATTGAAAATATCCTGGCCTATTGAGGACAGGTGAACCCTGTCCTTCCTATGAAGGCCCACCTCGGCACCCTTCAATACCAAATGGTAGATTGAGAGGCCACCCACTTCTTTTAACACCATCACTATGAGTCTTTTCATTCTTTTTCTTATTTTTTCCATGAATCTCAATTCTGGGGAGTACCATAAGGCCCGGTTCACATTAGCGGTGGCCGTCCGGAATCGCCGTGCCGGAGCCGGACCGCTTGCAGAACGGACGGAACGGACGCACGGCAATAGCAATAAAAGCCTATGCGTCCGTTCACATGCGTCCGTTCTGCCGGACCGGATCCGGACTCCGGCGTCCGTTCCAACATGCGCTATTTTTTGGTCCGGCTCCTCCGGCAGCCGTATCCGGGGCGGAGCCGGACTGCACCATCCGGCCAATACAAAGTAATGAGAACCGGAGAGCGCACAACACACTGGCTACAAAAACCGGACGTTCTACCCCACTTCCTATGCATTTTGGATGGGGACCACATGGAGTTCACAGAGTGGGGCAGCAGCGATTTCATGCTGGAGCTCTAGGCAGCAACATGTCTGATATAAGTCTGATAACGAGGAGGCGAACAACAGAGAATTCCCAGGTATACGAAAAATGCCTGGATCTATGGTCCCAACTGCAGTCTCTGTATCCACGGATGGTCTCCACACGTCCACCTGTCTCCAACAATGACCCCAGACCCTTCTGCTGACCTCCCAGACCCCAGGTATTTACAGGTTGTTATCTCCTTAAGAAACCGGATCCGGACCGCAACCGTGTTCACACCGCACGGAAACCGGATGCAAACGGACCGGATCCGGATAGGAACCGTACGGATCAGGTCCGGTCCGGATACGGTGCGGTCCGGACATCCGGTGCGGTTTTGACAAAACCGCAAGTGTGAACGGGGCCTAATAGTCTTGGAATAATTTCAGAGAATATAATCCTTGTATGGGGCAGTTGCTCTGCCAGCTGTTTAATATCCATTCTCATTTTATTAAGCAAGTCAATTGTATTAAACTTCCCGATGTCGTTTCCACCAGCATGGAGAGCACGGAGTTTCGGACAAGGCCAGAAGTGCAGTTTGTTATAAATCAGTGAGAGAAGGCCATCCCAACAGAGACCCAGAGTACCTTTCCAGAAGACCTAACAGGTATCCAAGTTGAGGTAAAGGTTCTCTGAATACGGCCTATTCCTTGCTTTCCTTTGTGTCCAATAAACATATGAGTGACCCATAACCCAAATAATGGACTTTTGACCTGAAACAAATAATCATTACACACATAGGTCAGATCTGACGTATAAACAAAATCTTTAAGATTCCCAGCATTCAATTTTCGGAATAACCAAGTCTGCTAGATCCAATTTTGCTGCCTCAGTGGCTGCTCCAATTTGAAAAGGATGAGATGTAAATTTAAATGAATACAATCCCAGACGGACCAGACACATCTTGAATACTGAGCGGAACTGAAAGGCTGAAACCACCCCTCCATCTTTATGAACAAGGGATGATCTGGACAGCGGTTTTACCTCCTGGAATTCTCTAACCGCTTTTAATGGGCAGCAGGAAACTCCTGGTAACGCTCCCAATTGAAGCCATGTGCCCTTCCCTTTTTGGTCAGTTTTGGATCTGCAAATTAAGATCCCCAATCTGTCACCCACCACCACCACATGCTCTGATCTAAGGTTAGCTTCTCATACTTTATTAACTGCCACTAACTCGGAGATGTGTAAAGCCCCTAAGAAGGCCAATGCTTAGGCTGCCTTGAATAGCAAGCATTCATAAACCTCAAAACAAACTGAACCCAGGATTCCAAATAAATCCTGCAGCATACTGAATGAAACTGGTCTATGATCATCGGGAACCCGACTATCCCTACCCAAACTCTTCATAAATTTTTAACTATAGGTAATCATTATATACTGGAAACTGTGCTAAACGCCTAAAAAAGGAAACCCCTGCTAAGCTTTCAATATTTTATTGCAAGATGAACCTCTCTCAATTTATTTACAGATAAAAGAAAGAAAGAAATCAGCTGAATCAGCAACTGGAGATAAACTATAGGTAACTGCAAACTGACACCAACAGATCTATGATGTTTTGTAATCCAACCAGGTACGAGAAGACACCAAGTTTTTTACTATATCTCTGATTATGACCATATTAGGCTCCACAAGTGTTCTGGGCAACCAATTCTCATCAGATCCGCTTCTGGCACCAACAATTTGAAGGAATCCAACTGTCGACAAGACAGTGCATCGGCAATTAAATTGTCCTTACCCGGCAAATAAGTAGACTTTATCCAAATATTGTATTTGAGGCACAACAGTACTAGCTGTCTAAGCAATTTAACCACTAACTCAAACTTTGCTGACAAACAGTTAATTGCGTACGTGACACCCTTAATCTGTTTTCAGCTGAATCCACCTATTGGCAAAATCTTTACCCCAGATCACCAAATACACGACAACCGGGAACAATTCCAACAAAATAGTATTTTTAGTCAACACCTCTCTTCAGGATGGGTGCCATAACTCCGCGGACCACAGTCCTTTCCAATAGGCACCGTAGCCTATAGATCCTGCCACATCTGTATAAAATTCCATTTCGGAATCCAAACTCTTATTGCCACAATGATCTCCCATTGTAGCAAGACAGAATTTTCCTCTAAACCAGAAAGTCTTCTTTCGCTTCTCTCCCTAAGCGCACATGCAAACGAGGGGATTTCATACCAGCAATGATCCTGGAAGGTCTTCAAGAAAATACAAGCCCCATAGGCATCACTTTGGATGCAAAGGCCAAATGCCCCAGCAGAGTTTGATTTTCTCTCACTGTGGCTTTTTTCTTAACTAAAAGTGCATTCAGCAATGACTTATTAAGACTAATTTTACAATCAGGCAAACGAAATTCCATCCTCTCAGTATCAATAGTGATATCCAGGAATTCAAGTGAAGTTGCAGAACAAACTGTTTTCTCCCCTGCTAAGGGAACAACAAACTCAGCCATAGTATCCTCAAATATATTCAACAGCGTCTGACACATCTGAGAGCCCCTGGGCCAATTAACAAAAAATCGTCCAGATAGTGGACAAGGGCTCCCTGCGTTACTTTCTGTGATACCACCCATTCTAAAAACGTGGAGAAAGCTTCAAAATAGAAACAAGAAAGGGAGCACCCCATGGGAAGGCAGCTGTCAAAATAAAATGTTCCTGCAAAACAGAAACCCAGAGAATTGAACCCATCTGGGCAAATGGGAAGAAGTCTAAACGCTGATTATACAATACATACAATATATCTGTTTTCACTAATAAGGCATTTCTGCCAAAACCTCAAATAACGGTCAAAGGGGTTGATTCACTAAAGCAAATAGCGCAAGTAACCTCCTGTTACTTGCACTATTTCCACAGCATGCCTTAAATGTAATGGGCTGCAAGCTACGTGGGTTATTGTAACATTATAGCGCATGTAACCACAGAAGTGCATGCTATGCTTTGGTTAGTGCAATATAGTGAGCACTTGCAGCCTCCTTCCTGAAAATAAGGAGCGCTCCTCTCCTCTGCCATGAGCCCCTTTGGGTCCAATCACTTTAAAGGATGTGATCCCTGCACTCTGATCAGCCCAATAGGCTGCTTGTCAAGTGACAGGCAGCCTATTGGACCAATCAGAGTGCAGGGATCATGTCCTTTAAAGTGATTGTACCCGAAGCCGAAGGGGCTCAGGGCGGGAGGAGAGAGGCACTCCTTATTTGCAGGTAGGCAGTGTAAGTTACTAGCGCTTGCTATGCTGCACTACCCGCAGCATAGAGTGCGGTCCTGTGGTTACATGCACTACGCAGACAATGGCACGTGTAGCGTGCAGCCCATTACATTCAAGGCACGCTGTGGAAATAGCACAAGTAACAGGAGGTTACTGAAACTATTTTCTTTAGTAAATCAAACCCAAAGTGTTCTCAAATGTTACATAGGAAACTGAAATCAAATCTTTATCAATACTGTCATTCAATGAATTGTCTTTTGGAAAAGAAAATGATGAATCATCCGATATTCATTAGGTGCCTTTTTAGGCACCACACCAAGTGGAGAAATGCAAAAGTTCTCATAAGGAGGTGAGCTTTTAAAGGGACCCTGAGCAGTGCTGTAAATTAAAACTTTCACTTACCTGGTGCTTCCTCCAGGCCACCGTAGGCCGCGAGGTCCCCGGTGTCCTCCTGGCTCTTCTACGGGTCCCGCTGGCGGCTCCGTTACCGGCGACACCCCGACACTTCCTGGATTTGAATGCTTGGCGGCCGCTCTGCATCATAATGCCGGCCACTACGCATCATCAAGGCGGCCGGCATGACAGTACTGCGCATGCGCGGTTTAGAGTTAGAAAACCGCGCATGTTACAGTTCTGCTCAGGGTCCCTTTAAGAAAAAGCTCCTTATTTGTCCCCTGCACCTGCATACCAACTTTCTTGAAGCACCGTGATGCATCCCTCCTCTAAAAATTGCATTGTCCCTGCAGCTGTGTGGAAATTTGCACTGCACCTCATTAAACGAAAAGCAAAGGCCCTTCTTAAAGGACCCCGCTGATGCCGTTGCATTTGATTTTGCTGCTACTGACTTCTGTGGTAAAATAAAACCAGGGCAGTTTGCACCCAGGGCGAGGGTGTAAACATTGTGCGCCTCCCCCTATAGGTAGCTAGGCATAGGTTCCCGTAGTGTAGGTTAGCCAACACAAACAAACAAACAAACACAGAACACTTATATCGCGCTTTTCTCCTGGCGGACTCAAAGCGTATAGGTCCCCCCAGTATAGGTAGCCAGGCATAGTTGCCCCCAGTATAAGTTAGCTACGTAGGTGCCTTCAGTATAGGGCAGCCCATATAGTTGCCACCAGTATAGGTTAGATAGATAGGTAGGTGCCTCCAATATAGGTAGTCAGTATAGTTGCCCCCAGTATAGGTTAGATAAGTAGGTGCCCCTAGTAAAGGGTAGATTGGTAGGTGCCCCGCAGTAACGGGGGGAGCGGGTATAGTAGCTATAACTCACCTTCTGCTGCCGATTCCCTGCAGCCTCTAACTCCTTCCTGTCCCCGGCGTCTGTTGCATAGTGATGACATGCGGTTATGTCATCACAGGGGGCGCTGTTACCAACGCAATGAACACCTGGGAGAGAAAGGAGTTAGAGGCTGCGGGAGGTCTGCGGCGGAAGGTGAGTTGTAACTACTATGCCCGCTTCCCCCGCCGCTGCTCTCCCCCTCCTGCCATTCAATCCGGCACTACGGGTGATTGCACTATTTGCACTCCCATAGAAACGGGGCTGCATAAAACCTATCCACAAACCAATATCTTTAGTGCTCCAAGACAATGTGGAGTGAACAGCCATCTTTTGTCTAAATGCCTCATCGTATAAAAACCATGCAGATCCTCCAAACTGCCTGTATGCCTTATCTATAATGTAAATGTGCTGAAATAACCCCAAACATAATTCCAGCTTCTTTTTGCCCAGAATGCTAGCATAAATGTAAGAGGCTTGAAGCCAATTGCTGAAGGTGCAAAGCACTGCACGCTTTCTATCCTCCTTGCCTTCTTTTTTCTCTTTAACTATGAATTCTTTATAGGGAGGTAAAAGTGACAACATGTCCAATATATCTCCTTTCCATATACAGGCATACGCAAATTAAAACTTAATTAAAGGAGAATGAACATAGCAAGACTTCTTTATAGTGCTTTTCGGACACCCCAGCTTTCGCAGCAGGAGCCCACACAGAAGCAGTGGATGCAGGCTCACTAATACTTGCAGCCTGCACTGGCCCTGCACCACACTCTGACTACCTTTCACTCCATCAGACAGAGAATGAAACATCCAAACAGTTCATCTAAACGAGCATTAATAGTAGGGATGGGACGACGAATCCACGAATTCCTCGAATATTGGGAGATATTCGGGATTCGTGGATTCAAATCCCGACGCCATTTACCGGTTACCGAATCTGCCGAATCCCGATGCTGCTTCCCCGCACATCCGCCGCTCACCCTCGTCCTCCTCCGTCCCCCGCGCCTCCTGCGCTTGCCCGTCACATAGTATCTGCTCACCTCCAAAGTGGAGCGCAGAGCGGCAGACCTCACACTGGCTTCCTTGTTTCCCCTAGTGCCCGGCTTTTACTATTACGTCATTAGTAAAAGCCGGTCCGGCCACTAGAGGGAACAGGGACGTAAGGAAGAGCTCTGCCCCTATACCCTGCTACCTATACTGAAGGTTCCTATAGCTTGCTACCTATACTTAAGGTCAGGGGCGTCGCTAGCCCTATTTTGGGGGGGGGGGGGCACGTAATCTGTCCTGGGGTGCCACGGATCTCTTCGCGCTGCCACCCCCTCTGTCAGCGGCTCCCTCCAGCCGCCGCCGCGTCACTCAGACCTCAGGATCAGGCGGCGAGCCGGCGACCAATCGTGTGGGCGCTAGGACCCAGCGCCCGCACTGATATGCGGAAGTGACATTACTTCCGCATATCGAGCGGGTGCGTCCGGCACCCGCTGGTACTGGTCGGGTCGCCGCTGATCCTGAGGTCTGACTACACTGCCAGGTGAGGGGGGAGCGGCGGCGGCTAGAGGGGGGGCTCCCTGTCACTCACTTACTGCCTAAAGGGGCTCCCTGTCACTCACTCACTACCTAAAGGGGCTCCCTATCACTCACTCACTACCTAAAGGGGCTCCCTGTCACTCACTCACTACCTAAAGGGGCTCCCTGTCACTCACTCACTACCTAAAGGGGCTCACTGTCACTCACTCACTGCCTAAAGGGGCTCCCTGGCACTCACTCACTACCTAAAGGGCCTCCCTGTCACTCACTCACTGGCTAAAGGGGCTCCCTGTCACTCACTCACTACCTAAAGGGGCTCCCTGGCACTCACTCACTGCCTGAAGGGGCTCCCTGGCACTCACTCACTACCTAATGGGCCTCCCTGTCACTCACTCACTACCTAAAGGGGCTCCCTGTCACTCACTGGCTAAAGGGGCTCCCTGTTACTCACTCACTACCTAAAGGGCCTCCCTGTCACTAACTCACTACCTAAAGGGCCTCCCTGTCACTCACTCACTGCCTGAAGGGGCTCCCTGTCACTCACTCACTACCTAAAGGGCCTCCCTGTCACTCACTCACTGCCTAAAGGGGCTCCCTGGCACTCGCTCACTACCTAAAGGGCATCCCTGTCACTCGCTCACCGCCTAAAGGGGGCTCCCTGTCACTCACTCACTACCTAAAGGGGCTCCCTGGCACTCACTCACTGCCTAAAGGGGCTCCCTGGCACTCACTCACTACCTAAAGGGGCTCCCTGGCACTCACTCACTACCTAAAGGGGCTCCCTGGCGCTCACTCACTACCTAAAGGGGCTCCCTGGCGCTCACTCACTACCTAAAGGGGCTCCCTGGCGCTCACTCACTACCTAAATGGGCTCCCTGGCGCTCACTCACTACCTAAAGGGGCTCCCTGGCGCTCACTTACTACCTAAAGGGGCTCCCTGGTGCTCACTCACTACCTAAAGGGGCTCCCTGGCGCTCACTCACTACCTAAAGGGGCTCCCTGGCGCTCACTCACTACCTAAAGGGGCTCCCTGGCGCTCACTCACTACCTAAAGGGGCTCCCTGTCGCTCACTCACTACCTAAAGAGGTTTCCTGTCACTCACTCACTACCTAAAGGGGCTCCCTGTCACTCACTCACTACCTAAAGGGCCTCCCTGTCACTCATTCACTACCTAAAGGGCCTCCCTGTCACTCACTCACTGCCTGAAGGGGCTCCCTGGCACTCACTCGCTACCTAAAGGGCCTCCCTGGCACTAACTCACTACCTAAAGGGGCTCCCTGGCACTCACTCACTACCTAAAGGGGCTCCCTGGCACTCACTCACTACCTAAAGGGGCTCCCTGTCCCTCACTCACTACCTAAAGGGGTTCCCTGGCACTCACTCACTGCCTAAAGGGGCTCCCTGGCACTCACTCACTGCCTAAAGGGGCTCCCTGGCACTCACTCACTGCCTAAAGGGGCTTCCTGGCACTCACTCACTGCCTGAAGGGGCTCCCTGGCACTCACTCACTGCCTGAAGGGGCTCCCTGGCACTCACTCACTGCCTGAAGGGGCTCCCTGGCGCTCACTCACTACCTAAAGGGGCTCCCTGGCGCTCACTCACTACCTAAAGGGGCTCCCTGGCGCTCACTCACTACCTAAAGGGGCTCCCTGTCACTCACTCACTACTTAAAGGGCCTCCCTGTCACTCACTCACTACCTAAAGGGCCTCCCTGTCACTCACTCACTGCCTGAAGGGGCTCCCTGGCACTCACTCGCTACCTAAAGGGCCTCCCTGGCACTCACTCACTACCTAAAGGGGCTCCCTGGCACTCACTCACTACCTAAAGGGGCTCCCTGGCACTCACTCACTACCTAAAGGGGCTCCCTGTCCCTCACTCACTGCCTAAAGGGGCTCCCTGGCACTCACTCACTACCTAAAGGGGTTCCCTGGCACTCACTCACTGCCTAAAGGGGCTCCCTGGCACTCACTCACTGCCTAAAGGGGCTCCCTGGCACTCACTCACTGCCTAAAGGGGCTCCCTGGCACTTACTCACTGCCTGAAGGGGCTCCCTGGCACTCACTCACTGCCTGAAGGGGCTCCCTGGCACTCACTCACTGCCTGAAGGGGCTCCCTGGCACTCACTCACTGCCTGAAGGGGCTCCCTGGCACTCACTCACTGCCTAAAGGGGCTCCCTGGCACTCACTCACTACCTAAAGGGGCTCCTTGGCACTCACTCACTACCTAAAGGGGCTCCCTGTCACTCACTATCGGGGTCCCTGTCACTCACTACCTAACTGGAGGCGCCTGTCACTCACTAGCTAACCTGGGGGTCCCTGTCACTCACTACCTAACTTGGGGGGGCTACCATATTAAGGGGGCATTCTGCCTATTTATGTGAAATGCTGTCTATTTATGTGCCTCATGACTGCTGAATTTGTCTTGTTGGGGGCCTCATGATTGCTGAATTTGTCTTGTTGGGGGCCTCATGATTTATTGGAGGCCTCATGATTGCTGAATTTGTCTTGTTGGGGGCCTCATGATTTGTTGGGGGCCTCATGATTGCTGAATTTGTCTTGTTGGGGGTCACATGATTGCTAACTGCGAGACTATGGGAAAAGCTGAATCCTTATCATATGAGACAATAGCATTAAACCTACTTTTTTAGCTTTTTAAAACAGAAAATAAAACTGGGAGGTTCTAAAAAATTGAATACATTTTTCAGGAGTAGGATGGATGAAATTGTTTATCTTCACAGTTTATTTTCAACTTGAATTTTCCATAATGTTCATGTATGAGTTAAAACGTTTGTACAGTATTTAGTTTAAATTGCTGTTGCCACTTTGCGATAGATAAGTGACTTTTGGGTTGCAGTTTGGGCACTCGGCCTCCAAAAGGTTCGCCACCACTGTCATAATCTAATGTCCCACCATTGCTAGGTTCATGTAAATTTGTCTCCCCCCGTTACCACACCTATATTCTGGTCCATGGCCCACCCATTTTTCGGTGCAGCGCGATAAGCACGCCGCACAACGTGATCCTCATATTTTTGGCACGCTAGCTGCAGTGTGCTGAATTCTGCTGCCTACAGTATGTACAGTATACACTGTTCTCTTGTGCCTGCACTGTGTGCTGATTTACCTCCAGTGTGTACAGTGTAAGGTGTTACTGTGTGCCTTTACTGATTGTAAACCAGCTATATTGTATGCTGATCCCTGCTACTTTCAGTATGTACAGTATTAGCTGTAAAGCCTGGTACACACATACAATTTTGATTAGCCAATTTTAGCTCTGTTCATAAAATTCATTGTCTGTTGGCCCACTTACTGCACGGGGGTGGTAAAATTGGGGGTCAGTGATTGACCAATCAAAATTGTATGTGCGTATACATCTTTGATCTATGCCTATACTGATTGTAAATTATCTAAATAAAGGACAAGGGCGCTCCATCCAATATTTCGATGGGCAGGCCCGTTATCTGTAGCTTACACCACTGCTAAGTTCATGTATATTTGGCCCCACCCATGGCCATGCCCACTCACCTCATGACCACGTCCATTACCTCTCCGCCTGGTGCCCACAGGTGCCCCCGATCTCCAAGGACCCTAGAAACGCCCCTGCTTGTTAATAAGAGAAGGCACATGAGAGCTATAATTGTTAACAAGGGGGACAAAGTGGGCCATACCTGTTAAGGGGGACATAGCGGGCCACACTAAATAAAGAAGGCACAGGTGCCATACTATACAGAGGACATGGGTTCAATTTTTTTATAGGGAAATATATATATACACTCGCATGCGCGTAAAATACACATGCACACACAGGGGTTCCCCCAAGATTTGAAAATTTTCCAAAGGGTTCCTCTGGTCAAAAAAAGTAGAGAAAGACTGATCTAGCGGTATTACTTTTTTTTCTTGCTTTTAGGGTCTAAAAGCATTTTGCATGTACTCCTGTATTGTCTTATTGCTGTATGTCACCCCTAAATATTGTCTGTAACCGGAACTAATGTCCAGCCTTGTGTAATATGTTGGGGCTTTATAAATACAATAAATAAATAAATGTGGAAAAAATTGCACCGCTTTTAGACCCTAAAATCCAGAAGTAACCATACCGCTAGAGAGTTTAAGTGCAACCTGGAACCTCATCCATTCAGGCAAGTATTGAATCTTATTTAGGACACTCTCAGTCACTGACCGCCACACTATCATATTGTACACAGCTTCCCTTGACATACTGTAGCTATACCTTAACCCCTTATGCTACACACCATACAATTCTGTGTTAGATAGATGGTTCGATAGATAATTTCCGACATGTCCGATCTTATTTTCGATCGTTTTTCTGATGGATTTCTTATAGAAGTGAATGGAAATAGCTAAGAAAAGATAACATAACCGATTTGAAAATCGATTGGAAAATCGAATCGGAAATCGATTGGATGGAAAATCGACCAAAAAAACACATCGTGTGTACCCAGCATTATGCCTGGTACACATCATGCAATTTCCCATCAGATAGACTGGTCAAATTGATTATTTCCAACAGGTCCAATCTGGCTTCCGATCATTTTTCTGATTGATTTTGTATTCAAGTGATCAGAAAATGGATCAGAAAAACGATCGCAAATCAGATTGGATCTGTCGGAAATGATTGATTTGATCTATCTGACGGGATATTGCATGGGGTGTACCAGGCATTAGAATGTAAGCTCAGTCTCTCCCCTAGTGTTTTATTACTGCTGAGTAATGTGGGTAGATATTTTCCACCTCTTTGTACAATCCTAACTGATCCATAGCTGTACCCCATGATTGTTTATGTAACTGTATATACTATGTATGGCCTATTGTACAGCACCACGGAGGCTGCTGGAGCTGTATAAATCCAAAATAATAATTACAACACAGTTCATTGTTACCACTAGTGACAACTTCACACCACATAAAGTAAAGACCTTTACCCAGATATTTACAATTAACAAAGAGTGTAGCCTAAAGGTGCGTACACATGCACGACAGCAGCCAACGACGGGTCCGTCGGCACCTCCCGCTGGGCGGGTTTTCAGCAGACTGTAGTGCATGTGTATGCACTGTCAGCGGACTGAGAAGGCTGTTCCTGAACGATCCGCCAGGCGGATCGATCAGGAACAGCCTTATCAGTCTGCCGACAGTGCGTACACATGCACTACAGTCTGCTGAAAACCTGCCCAGCGGGAAGTGCCGACGAACCCGTCGTTGGCTGCTATCGTGCATGTGTATGCACCTTAAGTGACACACATTAAGCTAGACTCTTTGCTGCTGACCCCTGGGCTGCGGTATGCATAATAGTGCCCACCAATGATCCAATGTTTTTTGTCCACTGTTACCAAATCTATGCATTAGAAAGGTAAACTGAGTAAAAATACATTGAATGAGTCCTTCATACTACACAATAATGGTAAGAGTACAAAAAGATTGTATTATTAGTGGTCACCATAAGTTGTGTCCCAAAGCTGCTGTACCCATTTACGATTCACCTCTGTTATCTTTTTTTTTTTGCTTAGTCCTCATTGCAGATATTGTCCTCTCATGGGTACCACTGAGAGCAGGAAATTTAGAAAAAAAATGTCCTTACAGTGACACCGTCAGTAATAAAACCTGACAATGGTAATATTAGGGATGGTCAATGAAATGCAAATAATTTCAAGTTGATGCATGATTCTGCAAAATTTGTATGCAAATGTATAAATCTACCTCAACAGGATTTGATTGGTTCATTTTCAAGCTGCATAAATTTGCATACAAAATGTACATAATGCTGCACCAACTTAAAATTATTTGCATCTCATCGACCATCTCTAGGTAATATGGCTTCCCAACCTAGATAAAAACCTTTTCCTGGGGTTTAGTTGGTGCTCCACTACAAATTCTGTGTCTGCCCTTTCCAAGGGAAACATACTGTTAAATGCAGTTGATAAAAAAACAAAAGTAATTATATAATTACAAAATTATATATACAGCATATGTTCCGTTGATTCTGCAATAAAGTGTTACCTTGTATGTTAGGTATAACTAGTCTTTTCTGGTTTCACTGCTTTGCTTACCCATTTTCTGATGCACAACCAAAACATGCAAAACCGGAAGTTATGGGACTAGTGTACCTCATGAGTCAGGTCCGGCGCTACCATAGAGGCAAAGGGGGCAATTGCCCCGGGGCCCCAAAGCATTTAGGGGCCCCCAAAGTGTCTCCCCCCCATCTTAACTGTTGCCCCCCACGCCTCTGCAGAGTCTTTAGCAGAGCAGCGTATCACCTATGCTGGTGGGCAGGTGAGACATTACACTACCAAAGACTCTGCAGGGGCCCAAGGGGGCACAGATAAGTTGGGAGGTGATTGGGAAGGTCCACAGCCAGCTCAGGGGCCCAGGAGAGAAATTTGGCTGCAACAAAGAACAACTAATGCCGCTTTTTGGTCAAGGGGTGTCTGTTGGGGGGGGCCTGGGCTAATTTTGCCCTAGGGCCCCATGGTTTCTAGAACCGGCCATGACCTGTCATGAGTAAAAGTCAACTATGCCGAGCTGGTAACTAGAGCAGTCAGTCTCTCTCTCTCTCTCTCTCTCTAACCTCTTCATATTGCTAAACATAGCATGGTGTCTTTTTGGCTTGACACGAAACAAATATTCAAAGGTCAGATAACAAGTTCCACTGAAGCAAGACAAGAACAAACTATGGAAACAACTCGGTTGAACTGCTCCTGCCCTGCCACAGGAATATTGTTATGGCTTAAAGCAAGCAAGGCACAATTTTAAAGAACTTCAGGAAGCACTCAAATGAAATATTCCCCTAGTTATAGCATACTGTAGTTAACTGAATTGTGATGATCCGCTCAGCTGGCTGCACAGGCAGACAGCTGTTTGTCCATTCCTCTAGTCTGTGGGCTGCAGGTCTCTGGAACAGAGACCTGTCTTTCCATTGCAAGTTTCTGTTCTGTTCTCTTGCTGGGGAATTTGCATACATTCGTTATGCAAATCCCCTACCTGCCTTCTTTGATGACTGGCACTATAAGAGCTTTATGTTTCCCAGAATGCTTCGCTGGTCATTTCCCTTTCATGCTCAGTTCCTGATGGACACTGCTGGAGTGTCAGCCATTGCTATCTAGTATAGTTAATTCCTGGGGGTTGCTTGATAGCGAATCGTTCTGTCTTGCTGAGATCGCACTAGCCGCTAGCGTTAGCGGCTGTGGATCTTTCTGATCTGTGTTCCTGCTTGGATCACACTTGCTCTGGCGGAAGAGCGGTGGATCCTTCCTGCCTAGTTCTTGTTTTTCGTGTGTCTGTCTTGTCCGCTGCGCTTGCTACAGGCTCGGTGAGGTAACCGTTTAGCAAGCGCTCGCGTCCCCTGTTTCATGTTTGTCTGTTTATGGTTAGTTAGGCGTGCTTGTCTCTATTGTGCTTATCACGTGGAGATCGCGCATAACCGCGTGCACTGTTGCGAATGAGTGCGGTGTTCGCGGTTAGCTAGCGTTGTTGTTTTCCATATCTCCTTATTGTATTTGCTGTGCCTTTGCTACCCTCGTATTCTATTCTGTTCTGCCTTGTGTCACGTCTCGCGATCGCACCTCTCGCGATCGCGTTCCTATTTCGTATCTGCTGTTGTGTGTGCGCGGTCGCGGAGTGGCGACTGGATTGGCGCACACACATACAACCTATCCCTTTTGCTCAATCTCATTCGCAATCGCCTCTCTTGCGATTGCGTTCTGCGTTTCGTACAATTCCTGTCTGGCACTTGTGGAGGTACAGAGGATTGGTTCCTCTGCACTCCCCAGCGCCATCTGCCGACAGGAATTTCCCTCTACAGGTGCGTAGCACCTTTTGCTGGGTTCCTGCAAATTATACGCTTGTGGAGGATCTCCGCCGTGTCAGCGCACGCGTTGTGCGCTGATCACGGGGAAAGTTCCACATTCGTGACATGAATATTTTCTCTTGCGCGCTTGTCCCTCAACTGTCCACATAACTTCACTCTCTGCACTGGAGCAAGGTTCACCTTCAGTCATGTAGCCAAGAGGCGGTATGGCTAACATTCGTAGCAAATCTCCTTTCTGACCACTTGATTGTAATGTGACTACTGCTGAGGCTACAGTACCACAGATATAGAAGAGTCTGATAGATATATCTTGAGCTTGAAAAAGGGTGAATATCACCTGAAACATCAGAGACACTGATTACTATGTACAATTTATTTGTTCAATAGAGAGCTTTTTGTGCTGCAACCCTCGTTGTTTGTGTGTGTCTCTCTCTATACACAATAGACAAAGACACACTCAGACAAACATCGGGTCCCATGCATATCCACCCTCCATTAAGTAATCCGCTATGCTCAAATTTAAAGTTACTGCATATATCCTCAGATATATTTATGTCACCTACATCTATGTGCTCCAATGGATAAGCTCCTGACCCCGGGCACCCTATGCAGATATGGGGGCTACAATACCATTAGATAAGAGGGAGATAGCTGACATCCTTTAAGAAACTCCTGACCTCAAGCCCCTCATGCTTGGACACTACTGAATCTGAATAGGCTACTTGTGCCAGACACATAAGAATTGTGCGGTATTTGTCATGTACTAAAAACATAAGAATTATACAGTATGTATGTCATATTACAAAAGTGGTTACTCAAATCGGCTTCACCATAGATATTATGTATAACCATGGTTGTTTTTAGACCCCTAGGAAAGCCCTGGGAAACAGGGGGTCACAATGGTTTTAATTTTTAATCAAGGACTGATAATTGTGAATATGAAACTGTGATAGTGGTTAGTTGATGATTTACCTTTTGTGATAAAGGTAGATAAGTGACTATTAGCAATGCATTGGTAATCTTACCGTGTATTTGATAGGTGATACGATTTGCTCCCAATGCCTTTCATAGAAATATGATTTTTAAAGATATGTTTTTTATAGTTTTATTGTTTTTTATAGTTTTATTGTTTTTTTGCTTTTTATGTAATTTTTCTATGTATGATTTATATGTGCATTGCAAGGTCTGTTTAGAAGTTGTATACAATATACAATATAGCCTGAGCGCCATCTTTCTCTCTTTTCCCTCAGGGCTCTTTCACACCAGAGCCCTTTTTCAGCGTTTTAACGCAAAGTCTATACTTTGCGTTAACCAAGGTAAAAGGAAAGTCCATTTTACCTTTCACACCCGACGCTGCGTTTCGATGCGTTGCGGTACGACACATCCCAGCGCATTTTATCGTCGGGATTCGGCGTTTCCCCGTCGGGTTAATTGATACTATCACCACTACTCAGCGTCGCACCGCAGATTCCCGACGACACGCCGCAACGCGTGCAGGAGCCGTTTTTCTGCACACCTTGTAGTGTGTAACCGGCCTAAAGCACTTTATTTGACCTGATGAAGCAACTGTAAGGTTGTGAAACGCATTGTCTGTGCAAGTATAAATAAATTGTCGAAAACTTTTAATGGATCCATGAGTCTTTTTACCAGGTAAGAAATTACCATTCTTACCGTATGCTATTACTATAAATTTGGATATACATAACTCCGAAGGGCGCCTCCAATAGTGTCTATTGCCACACTCAGACAAACAATTCACTTTAACCACTTGAGGACCAGAGGTGTATACACCCCTAGTGACCAGGCCATTTTTTTTACAATTCACCACTTCAAAACTTTAATGGTTTATTGCTCGGTCATACAACTTAGCACCCAAATCAATTTTACCTCCTTTTCTTCTCACAAATAGAGATTTCTTTTGGTGGTATGTGATTGCTGGTAGTTTTCGTTTTTTTTTTATTTTAATGGGAAAAGACCTACATTTTATAAAAATAAATACACATAGAGATTAGTTAATTGGCTTCCCCTTTAACTGGCCCTAGACTACGATACAAACACTACACAAATCCATATACATAGACATTTGGCTATGGCAGGGATTAGATTGTGAGCCCCTCTGAGGGACAGTTAAGTGACAATACTCTATGCAGTGCTGAGTAAGATGTCAGCGCTATATAAGTATATTTGCTTGTGTAAATAAAAAAACAGCCTGCCAGCTCCGATCGCTGGCTGGCAGGCTGATCGCTGGGGCCTGCTGTGTTTACTGACGGGCGCTCGCGCTTCAGCCGCTATCACCCCAGGTAATTTCTTCAGTCGCGTCAGTCTGAGTCTTCTGCGCATGTGCGGGAGGTTCGTGCATGCGCAGAAGACCTAGACTGAAGCAATTACCGGGGCTGATCGCGGCTGAACGGCAGATCGCAGAAGAATGCGGTGGGACTCTCATGTGTTTATGTGGCTGAAGGAAGCACTAGGTAAGTATCAAATCTTTATATATTTTGAAGTCTGGTTTCCATTAAAGCTGCTGTGTAGGCACTTGAATGGTCCATTTTTAAGCTGCATACATTGGCATTAAATTAACATACATTGGCATGAACTCAGAATTATTTGCATTTCACTGACCCTTTCTAACGTCCAGAGGTAACAGGCTGTTATCCGAGTTTTATACCTCAATTGAGCACCACACTCAGTACATACACTGACAGCAGTTCTCATCACAACCTAATTCTCTAATGAGAGAGAAGGTGGAAGACAGGCAGAGGCATCTTATGACCTGCCAACTGCAAACTGTGGCATGGCTTCTGCAGACAAAGCATGACCTAAATCCATCCAATCACTTTATGGGCAGTAGAAACTTTCCAGGAGAGACTCTGTAACAAAAAACAAAACCCTCTGGGGGATACTTACCACAGGAGGGGTAAGCCTCGGGGTCCCAATCAGGCTTTCCCATCCTCTGTAGCTTGGGGGAATCCAGCGCTGGCTCCCCCGAAACCTCCCTGAAAAGGCTTGACAAGTTTTGCGTCTGCACGTAAATATTTACCTACCGCAATCCAGCACAGGCGCGGCTCTTCGTTTGGGCTAAAGCAGAAATAGATCGGGCTCAGCTATTTCCGCCTTAGCCCGAAGAAGAGCCGCTACTGCACCAGATCGCGGTAGGCAGTGCAGTTTCTAGGCTAAAATGCACCCAGGGCAAGGGTGTAAAAATTGCGTTCCCCGCCGGAGCAAGGTATGGGCGCCCGCAGTATAGGTTAGTCTAGTTGCACTCAGTATAGGTCCCCCCAGTATAGGTAGCCAAGAATAGGTAATCCAGTATAGGTAGCCAGCTATAGGCCCCCAGTATAGGTAGCCAGGCATAGGTGAGCCAGTATAGTTGCCCCCGGTATAGGTTAGCCAGGTAGGTGCCTCCAGTATAGGTATCCAGTATAGTTGCCCCCAGTATAGGTTAGATAGGCCGGCGCCCCCGGTATAAGTTAGATAGGTAGGTGCCCCACTACAGGTTAGCTAGGTGGGTGCCTCTAATATAGGTAACCAGAATAGTTGCCCCCAGCATAGGTTAGATAAGTAGATGCCCCCAGTATAGGATAGTTAGGTAGGTGCCTGCAATATAGGTAGCCAGTATAGTTGCCACCTGTATAGGCTAGCTAGGTGGGTAGGTGCCCCCAATACAGGTTAGATAAGTAAGTGCCCCCAGTATAGGTTTGATAGGTAGGTGCCCTACAGTATAAGTTAGATAGGTAGGTGCCCCCAGTATAGGTTAGATAGGTAGGTGTCCCCCAGTATAGGTTAGATAGGTAGCTGCCCCCCAGTATAGGTTAGATTAGGTAGGTGTCCCCCAGTATAGGTTAGATAGGTAGCTGCCCCGCAGTATAGGCTAGATAGGTAGCTGCCCCCCAGTATAGGTTAGATTAGGTAGCTGACCCCCAGTATAGGTTAGATTAGGTAGCTGCCCCCCAGTATAGGTTAGATAGGTAGGTGCCCCCACTATAGGTTAGATAGGTAGCTGCCCCCCAGTATAGGTTAGATAGGTAGGTGCCCCCCAGTACAGGTTAGATTAGGTAGGTGCCCCCCAGTATAGGTTAGATTAGGTAGGTGTCCCCCAGTATAGGTTAGATTAGGTAGGTGCCCCCCAGTATAGGTTAGATAGGTAGCTGCCCCCCAGTATAGGTCAGATTAGGTAGGTGTCCCCCAGTATAGGTTAGATTAGGTAGGTGCCCCCCAGTATAGGTTAGATAGGTAGCTGCCCCCCAGTATATGTTAGATAGGTAGGTGCCCCCAGTATAGGTTAGATTAGGTAGGTGCCCCCTACTATAGGTTAGATTAGGTGGGTGCCCCCCAGTATAGGTTAGATTAGGTGGGTGCCCTGGAGTATAGGTTAGATTAGGTAGGTGCCCCCCAGTATAGGTTAGATAGGTAGGTGCCCCCCAGTATAGGTTAGATTAGGTAGGTGCCCCCCAGTATAGATTATATTAGGTAGGTGGCCCCCAGTATAGGTTAGATTAGGTGGGTGCCCCCCAGTATAGGTTAGATTAGGTAGGTGCCCCCCAGTATAGGTTAGATAGGTAGGTGCCCCCCAGTATAGGTTAGATTAGGTAGGTGCCCCCCAGTATAGATTATATTAGGTAGGTGGCCCCCAGTGTAGGTTAGATAGGCAGCTTCCCCCAGTATAGGTTAGGTAGGTCCACCCCCCCCCCCCATAATGGAGGGGGGAGCCGGAGCCGCGGGGAGGGCAGCCCGACCTCTCCCCGGGCCACCCTCCATGCTCCCCCTCAGATGCAGAGTAATTACGCAGCAGGAAGCTCTGTACATAACCACTCACCTCCCTGCGTTCCACTCGCCGCTGATCTCCTCTCTTCATAGGCGCTGATATACGCGCTGCTTCCGGCTAAACAGGAAGCAGCGTGTGTATCAGCGTGTATGCAGAGAGGAGATCAGCTGCGAGTGGAACGCAGGGGGGTGAGTACTTATGTACAGAGCTTCCTGCTGCGTAATTACTCTGCATCTGAGGGGGAGCATGGAGGGTGGCCTGGGGAGAAGGAGGGAGAGTTCGGGCTGCCCTCCCCGCGGCTCCGGCTCCCCCCTCCTTTACAGCGCCCCCCTCACAACAGCGCCCAGGGCGCCCGCACGGGCAGCACGGCCCTAAAAATGGGCATGACGGTAGGTAAATATTTACCTCACCGCTGTGCGGGGGTCGCAGTGCTGGATGGTGTAATGGTTAAGGGCTCTGCCTCTGACACAGGAGACGAGGGTTCGAATCTCGGCTCTGCCTCTTCAGTAAACCTGCACCTATTCAGTAGGAGACCTTGGGCAAGTCTCCCTAACACTGCTACAGCGCGTCCTTATGGCTGCAGCTCTGGCGCTTTGAGTCCGCCTGGAGAAAAGCGCGATATAAATGTTCTGTGTTTGTTTGTTGTTTGTTTGATTGCCGGGATAGTGGAGGACGGGGGAAGCCTCGATAGGATCCAGAGGGGGGGTTTATGTTACAGGTTTTCAATAATGTGTATCCGAGGTGACATGATGATGATGAGTTAAACATACGTATGTACAGTACTAAACATATTAATAACCGGGCTGTTTTATTTTTCTGCCTAAAAGAGTTAATTTTTAGACATGGAAGTGACAGCTTCTGTGTTGTCGGGAATATAGTAAACATCACTGATAAGCAAAGTACAGCCATAAAACTTTTCCTGGCAGAATACAACTTCTGAGAGCGGAAGGAGATAGTAAAAGGTAAACAGTTCATGTACATTTTTACTCTGGGACACTTAAGCGGAGACAATAAAATATTGAGCAGAGACAGAGCAGAGACAATAAAACACTGTCTACTTTGTAAATGTTTAAATATAAAATAAAACCATGGGATATAAAAAAAAAGTCATTTTTAGGAGAAGGAGGATAGATACAATTGTTTATTTCATCAGGTTATTTTCATTCTGGGTTCACTTTAAGGTCCATACACACACTAGATGGATGTCGCTCAACGGGGAACGAGACCTGATCCCTTGCATGACATCCCCGAGCCGAGGCTGCGCAGACGCACAGTGAGCCTGCAGGCTAACGACGTGCAGAGCCGGGACAAGGTCCTCCAGCACCCAAGGCTGAGACACCAAAGTGCGCCCCTCCATCCCTGCCACCCCAGCCATCACACACTGATTGCTATTAGACTAAGAGGCGCCACAGGGCCCACAACCTCCCCAACACCTTAATATCTAGTTATATGGCTTGCAGTCACTGCCATGTATCCCCTTTTCTTATTTCTTTCTGCTTTAAACACAATTAGGAATGACAGCTAAATGAATTCTGCGCCCCCTCCTACACTGCGCCCTGAGGCTGGAGCCTCTCCAGCCTATGCCTCGGCCCGGCCCTGACGACGTGTATTGTTGCAGTGCGGGCAAGGAGAGGGGAAACAGCGCCACCGTAATGTCTAGCAGCTGGCAGGGTGATAGGAAAGATCAAAGCTATTGCAGTTGCTTGGCTGAATTGATCCGCCTGGCTGACCAGGCAGCCATCGAGGTCTGCTGTACACACTAAATCATTGGCAGAGGAGGTCAGTATCGGGCCGCCACAGCTGACTTTAATCTAGAATGTCTATGAGCCCTTAAGGCGCGTACACATGCCTGATTACTGCAAACAACGTTCTGCCAACAGTTTGCCTGTGTGTACAGACTGTCGGCAGGCTGATAAGGCTGCTTTTGACACATCCGCCGAATATTGGTAATCATTAACAAACTGTTCCCCATCCCATTCTTGCACCTCTGACACTGTAGTTGGCCATTGGCAGATACCTTACAGTTCTGAAAAGAATGTCAGAACTGAAATATATAATTTGCTGTCAGTTTTTGTCAGTAACTGAAAGTACAACTGATGAACAATGTAATGTCCATGTTTCCCTTTGGCTCACGTGGGAGATATAACAGTTTAACAGTGTGCTGACCAGGAAGCTGTTACGGGGAAAATTCATGTTAAAAATAGAGGTATAGTTGGCTTACCTCTCCCATAGTTTTCAAAGCAGCCAAACACAGCCAACATAACTTGATTGAGATTCAAAACTTTATTGCACAAAGTAAGGTCAGACAACGTGCTTCACAGGCATTTCCAGCTCCATCAGGTCACTAGTAGCCACAAAAAATGCCTTTTGTTCACAAAGGGTTGCAAGTGTCCCTGTGTCCTGTCCGTGTGTCAGTGCTTCTGCACTACTGCGCATGTCAAGCACTGACAGCCGTTGGGACAGGAACCAGGACAGGGCCAGGTGGCAGGCCGGTCGGGCGTGTGTGCGTGTGTGCAGTGAGCGGGCGCGCACGATCATGCAACAGGCGAGTGCGCGCATGCGTGCTGTGATGCTTGCAGCAAGGACTGACCTAGAGCCCGTTTTTAAACAGGCTTAGGTCGCCTAGTAATGTAATAATGTTCTGGCGAACTTGTCCCCAAACTGCCACCAGGAAGGGTGTACTGTGTAGTCATTCTCTCTAGTGGCTAGTGGAGGGGTGATGCTACTAGGAACAGAGGCAAGCCCATGCTGCGTCTCACTACACCTTCAAGTCATGACACAGGAGGAACCTGACTGAGCTGTCGATCAAACCTATTCCGATTCTAGTCAATAGAGGAAGACAGTCACGGCTGCAGGCTCCTGGGCAATTTGCAGCTCTTTTGGCTCCAAGGAGCATTAGATACAAGGCCACTACTGTTTACAAATAAATGAACAGATTTTCTGTTTTTATTACACTTTTAACCTTAGCTTGTGTGACTAGTAGGGATGATCAAAGATATGCAAATTCTTCCAAGTTGATGCAAATATTTATGCAAATGTATGCAGTTTGAAAATATACCAATCAATTTAAACCCAGGTTTAAATAGAATGATTGGTCCTTTTTTCGAGCTGCATAGATTTGCATAATTTCAGAATTATTTGCATCTCATTGATCATCCCTAGTGACTAGCAGCAGAGAGCCACAAAAGTAATACAAGTTATCAATTTACTGCAAAGGGGAGTGTAACGATCAGTGTAACACAGAGAGAATCTAATTACTGGTGATCTGCAGTATCACCGAGAATGCAGATATATACCCGATTATTGATGATCTGCAGTATCACCGATAATCAGATATATCTCTAACCTCTGGACACCTGAGTAATATGAGTGTTTGGTGCAACAGTATACTTTGAGGAGAGCACCCGCGTAGAGGGTGCTAGGCAGCACGAGATACTGCTTAGAGAACTGGCTCCTTCCACTGATCAGATGATCCCCAAGGTGCGGAGCCAGGCTGAGAGTGGAAAGGATCAGAGAGTGAGTGACACCAAGGTTGAAGTGTCACTGACAGGTCTGGGAACTATCTCCCAACAGGGAAGATAGTTCTCGAGGTCGGACAGGCCAGGTCATTAACACACAGACAGATAAAGTACAGAGACAGGAGACAGATGCGGAATCCTAAGACTAGCAGGGTTTGGCAACAGAGTATCAGATATAACGAAGTACTAAATCAGAGATCAGAAGAATGGTCAGGAGAGCAGAAGGTCATAACAAATAATCTACAATTCCTAGACTAAGGTGTGAGTTCCTTGGTCATCAACACCTTGGAAACTGGTCTAGATAATAACACAAATGCTAACAGAATTCCTAGACTAAGGTGTGAGTTCCTTGGTCATCAACACCTTGGAAACTGGTCTCGATAATAACACAAATGATAACAGAATTCCTAGACTAAGGTGTGAGTTCCTTGTACATCAACACCTTGGAAACTGGTCTAGATAATAACACAAATGATAACAGAATTCCTAGACTAAGGTGTGAGTTCCTTGGTCATCAACACCTTGGAAACTGGTCTAAAGTAACACAGATACTGACAAGGTCTGAGTGCTACCACGTAGTGATCGCAACGCCAGACACCAGAGAACTGACCAGCACCCAGTATATATACACAAGCGCTCTCCGGCGCCTCCCCTAAGTGCTGGACCAATGAGAACTGAAAGAATTGTCAGCTGACCGGCCTGGTCAGCTGACCCCCTTCTGGCTGCCATAAATGCTCTGCCTTTCCGCGCGCGCACGCGTCCTTCTGAACCTGTGTGGACTATCAGTCCCAGCCACACCAGACATATATTGAAATGCCTCTGATGTTTTGGATGCGGAATCCGCCGCCCCGCTATCTGAGCTATCTTAACGTGCGGCGTTTCCTCCGCATTCCGTCAGGCCAGTGAATGCAGATCCCTGCGCGCAAGCTGCCATGTTGAACGCGGAATCAGCTGCCTTACGCTGAGTACAGCCAGAAGTAGGCCTATGCGTGCAAACCGCCGCGTCGGACGCGGAATCCGCTGCCCCGCTCTCCGGGCATGCGGCGGTTTCTCCGCGTTCCGTCAGGCCAGTGAATGCAGATCCCTGCGCGCAAGCTGCCATGTTAAGCGCGGAATCAGCCGCCTTACGCTGAGTACCTGCGGCGGCTTTTCCGCGTTTTCTCACAGGGAGCAAATTAAAAATCCACAAAGCAAATGCGTAGCATTATTAGTCAGTATCATTGAGGGCTCAAACCCACTAGAGCAATTTTCTGAGAGTTTAGAAAGCGATTCTAACCGCTAGCGATTTCCCTAAACGCTCAGCTGATGTTAATGGATGGGCTAAATTCCACTGGAGCGATTGCGATTACCATATCGCAAAACATGCAGCATTTTTCACGTTTAGCGTTAGCGATTAGTGTTTCTGCAATGTAAAGTATATAAACGCTGGCATAATCACTCATCAAAACCTGCAAAGAGCGATTTTGCTAGAGTTTTGAAGTTACTGCACACTGTAACAAAATTAAATGAAAGGACCAATCAGATTTAAAAACGCTAATCAATACACAACCGCTGGCAAATTGAATACACTTTTTAAAATAGCTATTGAAAACGCTCATGAAATCGCTTGCAAATCGCTCATACAAAACGCTAGCGATTGCGATTAGCGATAGCGTTTTGTAGTGGGTTCCAGGCCTTAAAGAGAACCAGAGACGAAATAAAGAAAAGATTTTATACATACCTGGGGCTTCCTCCAGCCCCATACCCACGCCGCCGTCCTCCGCTGCCACTATCTACGAGAACCGGCTCCCCGCTCTTCCGTCAGTCGGAGCCAGTTTAGCGTAGGAGAAGTGCGCTCTTTGCGTATCTCTCCAGTAGCCGCTGGAGAGATACGTAGAAGGCGCACTTCTCCTGCGTAGCCTGGCTCCGATGATGGCAGTGACTGGAGCCGGTTCTCGTAGTTGCAGGCAGCGGAGGACGGCGGCGTGGGAGCGATCCGTGCGTATGGGGCTGGAGGATGCCCCAGGTATGTATAAAAATTTTTCTTTATTTCGTCTCAGGTTCCCTTTAACCATTTACTGACATCCTAATGTATTAAAACGTCATGCTTACCACTATTAACAGCAACATGACGTTTTAATACGTCCCGCGTTCCCGCCGATGCTACCGCCATGTGTGCGCCGCTACCGCCGCTTTTTCCGTCGGGCTTCCGTGCTGGGTGATTGGGGAAGAGGACCGAACGGTCCTCTACCCAATCGCAGTGCCTGGAGTGAATGGACGTGACCGCGAACAGCGGCTACGTCCATTCACAATAACAGGAAATGTAACAATTAAAAAAAAAAAAGTGAACATTTCCTATGAGTGTTCACTAGCGCCATCTTGTGGCCGAAAAGTACATTACACCTACAAAATACATTCCTTTTCAAGTACATACAGATCTTAAGAAAATTACACTTCCAACCCTCCCCCCCCCCAAAAAAAAAACATTTGGAAAAAAAAAATCAGCTAAAAAAAATAAATAAATAGTTGCTTTAGGGACTCAGTTTTGTTAATTTATATTTTATGGGGGGAAATTAATTTTAATTTATTACATAGGGGCTTGTAATTATGGCCAGAATAAAAAAAAACACAACAGAAAAATAACACTTATATTTCAAAATAATATACTGTCGCCATATATTGTGATAGGGACATCATTTAAACTGTTTAATAATCGGGACAACTTAGCAAATAAAACGTGTTTGTTTTATCCACAGGAGAATGTTTAATTTTAAAACTATAATGGTTGAAAACTGAGAAATAATGATTTTTTTTCTTTTTTTTTCTGTTTTTCTCATTAAAACGCATTTAGAATAAAAAAATTCTTAGCAAAATGTACTATCCACAGAAAGCCTAATTGGTGGCGAAAAAAACGAGGTATAGATCATTTTCTTGTGATAAGTAGTAATAAAGTTATTAGGGAATAAAAGGGAGGAGCACTGACAACTGAAAATTGCTCTGGTCCGTTAGGATAAAAACCCTTGGAGGTGAACTGGTTAAAGTTGGGTTCATATTACACCGTCAGCAACTAGCGCTGACAAAACACTTTTGTCAAAACAATGTATCACATCAGCTTCTAAGGAAGCAGGTACTTAATACTACAATACATGTGAAGCAGGCTAGAGGACATTCACTGACACGTTGATGTATACACTTTATGATTTGCTTCTACCTATCGCAGTTGTCCAGTACACTTGTATGCTGCTCCATTCATGCTTTTCAGCATTTTATATCATGTTGTTCCATGTGGTATTTGCATGAAATTTAGGGCTTGTTCACACCTAGAGTGTTTTTGCTATTTTTTAAAGAAAACCTGTACTGAAAATTAAAAGTCAAAATAAACATGCACAAGTCATACTTACCTCCTGTGTACTCTACTTATCAATCTCTTTCTCCTCTCCTGCATCCTGTTCGTCCACTGTGATCAATGAAATTCTCTGTCCTCCATTTTGAAAATGGCCATTACTCCATAATAGCTTTCTGGTCAGCACACAGTTAAACTGTAATATCGCCCACTTGAGCCCTAGGGAAACATGGACACATCAGTTCTCCTCTCAGCTATAACTGACATCAACTGATATATTTCAGTTCTGACAAAATGTTGTCAGAACTGAAAGGGATCATTGCCAGAAGAAAATGGTGAGCTTCTGAGAGGAACTGATGGCAAGGTAACTATGTAATGTTCATTTGAAGTTACCTCATGTGTTTATTTTAAATAATTTTACACAGTACAGGTTCCCTTTAAGCGCCGTGCAATGATTCCCTATGAGAGAGTTTACATCTGAGTTGGTCGTTTACGAAAAAAGCACAAAACGCTCACAATTCCCGTTTTGTGCGTTTGCATTCTCGCTTTGATGAATAAATACATTGTATTCATTAATTTCCAGGTCAAAGAGTTCACTTCCTGACGTGCGTCGGGAAGTGAAAAAATCAATCGCTCTGCAGAAGTGCTTTGAAATTCACTGTACACAAAATCAATGCGTGCAGGTAAGCGCCAGGAGAAGAAAAAAAAACTTGCAAAAAATCGGAAATTTCAATTTTAGATGTGAAAAAAGCCTAAAAGATGGTTTGTTTGCACGTATATATTTATTGATCATATCATTATTTGCACAATCCACGAGATCCGGGTTCCACACATAAATGTTATCCATATGATGCATTCTATTTAACTGTACTGTCCCAGTATTGTCATGGGGATTGCTAATAGAAGTGGTTTTACATCATTTTATTGATTGTTGAATTAAGGCCTCTTTCACAGTAGCACGTTGCAGTTTGATGCGACTCGCAACGCAAATGACGACGCAATGCCCCAAAAAAGTCGCAACGCAACTTAATGCCGCGTTACAGTCGCATACAGTAGAGCATACAGGCAATGAAAAGTAGGCTTCCAAGTCATTACTGAGCATGTTGTGTCAGTAATGACTCAGTAATAATGTGTATAACGCACTGCATGCAGTACTTTCACTTAACGTGCAGCATTAGTCACCAACAGAGCTGGGACAAGGTCCTCCAGCACCCAAGGCTGAGACACCAAAGTGCGCCCCTCCATCCCTCCCACCCCAGCTGTCACACACTGATTGCTATTAGACTAAGAGGGCCACAGGGCCCACAACCTCCCCAACACCTTAATATCTAGTTATCTGGCTTGCAATCACTGCTATGTATCCCCTTTTCTTATTTATTTCTGCTTCAAACACAATTAGGAATGACAGCTGAATGAATTGTGCGCCCCCTCCTACACTGCGCCCTGAGGCTGGAGCCTCTCCAGCCTATGCCTCGGCCCGGCCCTGGTCACCAATGCGCACTGTGAATGGGGCATTGATTTTTCATTGCAGTGAGTTATTCTGCGTTAAATGTTGTTTTAACGTGCGACTTTAACCACTTCGCCGCCCAGGTACAACATATCTCTGCTCCTTTGGACTTCAGTTCCCCGCCCGGAGCGTAGATATACGCACCCCCCCGCCACTACTGTCGCTGTCCGCGCTCCTGCTCGCACATGCACGCACTCCTGCGCTCGTGCACGCCGCCGCCCGCTCGCCCGGAGATCAATGAACGGGAAATCCATTCCCATTCGTTGATCTCTACCCCCGCAATGATCGGCATGCTTCTATGAGAAGCAGCGCAACCATTGTGAAAAAACTTAGTTTCCCAGCCTCCCTTCCTGCAAGCGTCCTTCTGACGCTTGTAGGACGCCTGCAAAAAAAATGTGGCCCTCTTGTGGCCAAAAAGTAATACTACACCCAAAAACATTTTTCACATACACATACATTATTTTCACTATTAATTTTAACTCATTAACTCCCACACTCCCCAATTGTTACCAATATTTTTTTTTGTAATATTAAAATAAATTTAAAAAAATTACAATAAAAAAAAAACTTAAATAGTTACCTTAGGGACTGAAATCTTTAAATATTTATATCAAGAGGGTATAACACTGTTACTTTATAAATGATGGGCTTGTAATTAGGGATAGACACAAAACTGAAAAAAATGCACCTTTATTTGCAAATAAAATATTGGTGCCAAACATTGTGGTAGGGACATAATTTAAATGGTGTAATAACTGGGACAAATGGGCATATAAGTTACATGGATTTTAATTATAGTAGCATGCATTATTCAAAAACTATAATGGCAGAAAACTGAAAAATAATGTTTTTTTTCCCAAATGTTTTCCTATTTTCCCATTAAAACACATTTAGAATAAAATAATTCTTGGCATAGTGTCCCACCTAAAGAAAGCCTAATTGGTGGTGAAAAAAAACAAGATATAGGTTATTTTATTGTGATAAGTAATGATAAAGTTATAGGCGAATGAATGTAAGGAGCGCTGAAAGGAGAAAATTGCTCGGATGCTGAAGGGGTAAAACCCCTCAGTTGTGAAGTGGTTAACGTCGCACTGTAAAAGAGGCCTTAGACTTTATTAATACTATAGAAAGTGCTATCCATTGCCAATCTTTCTTTCTTCTCTTTGTATAAAGTATTGTACAGTATATTATTGGCTTAGCACAGTGATCTGCAAACTTGGCTCTCCAACTGTTAAGGTGCTACAAGTCCCACAATGCATTTGCCTTTATAAATCATGATTGTGGCTGTCAGACTCCTGCAATGCATTGTGGGACTTGTAGTTCCTTAGTAGCTGGAGAGCCAAGTTTGCAGATCACTGGCTTAGCACATATAGCTTTGGGATCGGTGCAGCACCATCTCATATGATCCGTTGGCATGTAAGTTGTGGAAAACAGTCTATTGGTGTGCATGTGAATTAAATAAAGTACACTCTTAAATCCCTAATTCAGCTGTCTTATTTTTTTTAGTGCATACTGTGTGGAGTATCATAATATGCAATGCACAGTGACTTTTACTTACCAACAATGAAGAATCTAAGCGTGAACTTGAGCTTTATTGTTTTATTTATAAAGTGCCAACATATTATGCAGCGCTGGACGTTAGTTAAGGTTACAGACAATATTTCGCAGGGCTCCTCGACTCCGACTCCTCTAATTTGCATATTACAATCTTGTTGATGAAAAGTATGTATCGTGAAATGCATCTCTTAACTGCCAATTGTGATGATACATTGGGGTGATGATGATATGTACGGTAATATGCAGAACATAGCAGTCGTGTTACATCTCGTGGAAGATCTATTTTTCATCTGCTGTGTATCTTTCAGAGGTGTATGTATGCCAGTCTGCCAGCGGGCTTCATGTGAGTTCCTGTATGTAAATTAACTCTGCATTCATTGTCCAGCAGGGGAAGCTACCATTGTCTGCTTCTAATTAGGAAACACTTAAATCAGACAGTTGCTTTGAAGCCTATACAGGTGATTGGCTATCCTTTGGTCTGAATAGGAGCAGGGAATACTAAATGGATTTGCTAGCCTCTGGCAAGGAGATGGCTAGTTAGTCAATAGCCAGTCAGATCCTTACCTTTGATCTGCTAGGAAATACTGTCACCCATGTGTTTGTCACCTGTAACTTGGAGTAAGGAAGTCTTTGATGTTTGTAAATATAATATGGAGTGATGGGAAATGTCTGGAAAGTTAATTAAAACTAGTTCCTCCCATTCCCAATGAAGTTGCAGCCTCAAGGCAAATCTCCCAGCATAAAAGGCAGGGGCAGATACCTAAAATCAGTCCGCTCCTGACGGTAGCTGAAGCTAGGTGGACTCCTGGTCCAAGCTAAGTGGACTCTTGGTCCAACCAGAACTGTGTCCGTCCACAAAACCAAGTCCAAGGTTATTTTATCTTGATTCCTGTTTATTTTGGTAAGCAAATAGCCTTGTGTGTATCGTGGTAACTTTTACTTTGTATTTGTAAATCTTTTGTATATATTATTTTCTGCATTGTTCCACTTTTTTCTGGAATATTAAATCGTTATTTAATAAGTTTGACTTCTGCTGTACTAAGCTAACGCTCATAGCCTAGAAGAGACTGCAGTGTAACTTGCATTACAAAGTCAGTGCCTGATTGTGCCTTGCTACTGTATGATTGTACTGTGTGTGTGTGTGGCGTTCCCGTATTCGGCCTAAAGCACAAAGCTGACCCGAATACGAAAACGCGGATTGCATGCAGATCACTCGACAGCTGAGTGGAAGTGTCTAGCGGCAGCTAGTGGTGGCAGTGAGAAGTGTTTGATGGGGTCACAGCCTTGTGGTAGCTCGACTAAGGCTGCTTCCCCTCTCGATCTGGTCAAACCCGCAGTCGGGAACCGTATACGCAGGCGTGCCGCGGGGCCGGTTCCTGACATATTTGGTGGCAGCGGTGGGATCGTTTAGTACATTAGTACGCAGTTTAGCTCGCTATTCTGAGTACTAAAGGCTGGAAGATTGCTAGAAGCGACTAGCCTACAGAAGTCTTGTCAGTGCAGAATCTATATACTTTTTTTTTCAAGGATACACACTTGGCATTTTTGCTTCCCCTCTCCCCTTTTTCTTTAGCAACACGATGGCTCAGAAAACAACCAGCTATAAGAAACAGAATCAAAACGACTTACTCAACCTGTGTGAGCACAGAGGCATCGAGACGGTGAGAGGCCAGACTAAGGAGCAGTTAGTTAGTGCCCTCGAGGAGTATGATGAGGCAGAGCAAGCCCATGCTTCAACGCCAGCAGATGCAGCTCACAACACAGAGGAGGGAAGAGCTTAACGGCGACACCAGCTGGAGCTGGCTAGACTTCAGCAGCCGCAGCAGAATAGGTCTGCTGCACCCGCAGAACGCGAAGGTGAGCAAGTCCACAGAATCCCCCTGGATAAGTTCCTCGCCATGGACAAGGACTCTGACATAGACACTTTGCTACAGGGGTTTGAAAGGACTTGTCATCAGTATGGGGTGCCCTGAGAGCAGTGGGCGAGATATCTCTTACCAGGGCTGAGAGGCGAGGCCATGGAGGCGTTTGTGAGCCTTCCACAGGAGGAAGAAGAGGACTATGAGGCCATTAAAAAGGCTATTGCTAAAAGATATCACCTCATGCCAGAAGTGTATCGTAAACGTTTCAGGACAGTGCAGCGAGGTCCTAATGACAGTTACCTGGATCATGCTTGCAACCTGCACACTGCCTTCCAGCAGTGGTTAAAAGGACTGTCTGTTAAAACCTTTGAGGCCCTGCAGGAACTGATGATCAAAGACCAGTTCCTCCACACTTGTCCTGTTGAGGTGCGGCTGTTTGTGCTGGATCGAGAGCCAAAGACAGTGGATGAGGCTGCTGGAATTGCCGATTCCTACACAGCCCATCGAGCATCCGAGTCCCGAAGGACTACTACGCCCAGCTGGAAGGGAGAACAGGTCGCTAAACCAGCTTCACCCGTCACCCAGAGGAGGCAAGCACCGCTGTCTCCTGGATTCAAGCACCGCTGTCTCCTGGATTCAAGCAACCAACCACTAACACCCGGAAATGCTTTGTATGTGACAGGGTGGGTCATATCAGCATGACTTGCCCTGAGAGGAAGAGGGAGGCCCCAAAATCCAGTGAGGCCTCAAACCCCAGTGAAGTCCAAACTGCTTTGTGTGCTACCAGAAATGCCACTGGCTATGCAGAGAATCTGCAACCTGTCATGGTTGGGGATACAGTTACCACCGGCCTGAGGGACACTGGAGCAGAGGTGACTCTAGTGCACCAGCTTGTGAATCCAGAGGAGTACATTTCTGGCAAGACTATGGCTGTCAAAGGAATTGGTGTCAGCCCAGCCATATCCACTGCATGGGTTCACCTGGACTGAGGTGCCAGCAGTGGAATGAGAAAAGTGAGGGTAACTGATGCCATCCCCACAAACTTTTTGTTGGGTACTGACCTGGGACGGTTAGTGGCCCAGTATGAACCTACTCTAACCCCCATGGAGCCCGCCTCCCCAGCAGAAGTTCAGGACTCTTGCAAGGTACTGTTGGATAACTCTGTGCAAGTGGGGGGTGCTGGTGAACCTCCCGGGGCTACGGACTGTATACTAGGAGCCAGCCCTAGTGAGTCTCCAGTGCCTAGGCATGGAGTGGGACATGTTGATACAGAAAATGCAGAAACTGATGATGTCATTTATGACGCACGGACTATTGAGGCGATCGATGCAGGAACTGTTGATGCTACTTGTGAAGTACTGAGTAGCAATGTGTGCAATGCTGCAGATAATGTTGATGTTTTATGTGATGTTCTAAATGACAATATGCGTAGGGCTGATAATATTGATATATGTGTTGTGCTACTTAATGCTATGGGTCATGGGGACACTCCATCAGCTGCAGGATTAACCAGCAGTGTTCGCTGGGCTGGCAATGATATGTGATACGGACACTCCCTCCACTGCAATGGTAACCAGCAGCGCTAGCGGGTCTACAGCAGAGGGACTGTCCACTGAAGTGGCAAATGTTGCCGGGTCAGCAACGTTCACTTCAGAACCTGGCCCTGAGGGCCCAGGAGCCTCTCCATCTGCAGCCTTCCTGGTATGTGTGACAGGTAGCACTGAGCTCTCTGGGGCTGTCTGATTTGACAGCAGCCTGTAAGAGCTCAGGGGGCTGGCCAGCAGGTCACCGGCGGGGAGGGGCAGGCTGAGAGGGTTCTGGGAAATTATTCAAAAGGATAAAGAAAAGGGCACCAAGGCAGCGACTAACCCACTGTATAAATAGGTGAGCTGCACACCCATCAAAAATAATTAATAAATGTACTGTATAGAGATGTTGCGAACCGCTGATTTTCGGTTCTCGAACCGGGTTCGCGAACTTCCGCGGAAGGTTCGGTTCGCGGAAAAGTTAGCGAACCGCAATAGACTTCAATGGGGAGGCGAACTTTGAAAAATAGAAAAAATTATGCTGGCCACAAAAGTGATGGAAAAGATGTTTCAAGGGGTCTAACACCTGGAGGGGGGCATGGCGGAGTGGTATACATGCCAAAAGTCCCGGGGAAAAATCTGGATGTGACGCAAAGCAGCGTTTTAAGGGCAGAAATCACATTGAATGCTAAATTGCAGGCCTAACGTGCTTTTAAACATCTTGCATGTGTATACATCAATCAGGGAATGTAATTAGAGTACTGCTTCACACTGACACACCAAGCTCACTGTGTAACGCACCACAAATAGCTGTTTGTTGTGACGGCCGTGCTGGACTACTGCGCAACATGGCGAGATTGCTTTTCCTCACTCAGTGATGTCAGGTAATGTATGACTTCCTTCTCAACTTTCCATGGCACTGTTAAAAAGCTTACGTTTTTTTTTTTAATTACATTTTCTACTTGCTGTGTACTTGTTCAGTACCGCTACAATGAGAATCCTGTGGAGGCGGGAAAGTCTGCCATTGTGACCCCGGGTAATGGCCGGGGAATGAGGGGTTTGAATCCGGTGTGGAGCCTGAGCAACGGCTACCACTACACATCCAAGGAGGGCAGCGGGCAGGCATGCACGCCCGCCCTGAGGTAGTGACCAAAAATAACAATACAGGAGGAGGACTTTCGAGGCCCTGCTGTGTATTTGAAATGAATGTACTTTAAATCCTTTAACGAGAACCAGTTATGGCGGGCAAAGATGACACCACATTCCTTTCACGAGAATCATATGGAGGCGGGCAAGTCTGCCATTTGTGACCCCGGGGAATGAGGGATGGAATCCGGTGTAGAGCCTGAGAAACGGCTACCACTACACATCCAAGGAGGGCAGCAGGCAGGCATGCACGCCCGCCCGCCCCGAGGTAGTGACCAAAAATAACAATACAGGAGGCGGACTTTCGAGGCCCTGCTGTGTATTTGAAATGAATTAACTTTAAATCCTTTAACGGGAATCCGTTATGGAGGGCAAGTCTGCCATTGTCACCGCGGGGAATGAAGGTTGGATTCCGGCCCGAAGTGGGAGCCTGCTGAGACCCATGCTGTAGCTGCCCTGACAGTGCTTTGCAGACCAGGCATCTGTGGTCAGATGGACCCTTGAGCCAGCGGAAGACAAACCAAGTCGAAAGCATTTGCCAAGAATGTTTTACGGAGGGCAAGTTTTTTTGCCCTTTTTTTCAATTTTTTGAAAATGATAGATGGTTGTATTTTTAAATTGTTTGAAAGTTTAGATGGTTGTATTTTTAAATTGTTTGAAAATTTAGATGGTTGTATTTTTAAATTGTTTGAAAGTTTAGATGGTTGTATTTTAAATTGTTTAAAAGTGTATCCATTCTTCCTCCCCCCAGCCACGAACAATACCATGGGAACGTGGAGCAGCAGAAGCCCCCTGTGACGGCTGCCGCGGTTGTTCTCCGCGGCTTGTCTTTTGAGGGGTGCTGCTTTTCCTCAGGTATTCTTGCCATAGCTGTTTGTGCCGTCTCTCCAGGTGCCTTCGTAAAGCACTTGTCCCTACGTGACAGTTGGCCTTTCCACGGCTCAATTTTTGCTGGCAGAGACAACAGATGGCTTTGCTCCGATCTGAGACACACACGTTAAAAAATTTCCAAACCGCTGAGCCCCCCTGGGCTGATGTTGCTACGGTGGCATCAGCAGCTGATGTTGAAGGGCATGTTGGCTGCCTGGCCATAGCTGGCGATACATGGCACCGGACACTGCCCCCAGCTGTTTCTGAGGACGAGCTCCCTCTGCTTCTATCATGGAGTCGTCTCCTCCTAGTCCTCTCTGAACTGTCCCCCTGGTCATCTCCTCTACCGGGAACATACAGTAGTGTGAATAACTATTTGTCCCCTTCTTGATTTCTTATTCTTTTGCATGTTTGTCACACTTAAATGTTTCTGCTCATTAAAAACCGTTAACTATTAGTCAAAGATAACATAATTGAACACAAAATGCAGTTTTAAATGATGGTTTTTATTATTTAGTAAGAAAAAAAACTCAAAACCTACATGGCCTTGTGTGAAAAAGAAATTGCCTCCTGAACCTAATAACTGGTTGGGCTACCCTTAGCAGCAATAACTGCAATCAAGCGTTTGCGATAACTTGCAACGAGTCTTTTACAGCGCTCTGGAGGAATTTTGGCCCACTCCTCTTTGCAGAATTGTTGTAATTCAGCTTTATTTGAGGGTTTTCTAGCATGAACCACCTTTTTAAAGAGTAACTGTTAGCCCCCAAATTGAATTTTAAAACACTATTGCAATGTTTTATTTATTATATAAGTGATCCAAAAAGTCAATGCACAAGTTAAAAATCAATCTAATTTTGTTACTATCTAACCTTTTCCCCCAGCTCCGGACGCAAGCCGCATATCAGATGCTATAGCATGCAGAGCATGCCTATGTCTGGCCGACCCCCCTCTCCCCCCCAGGACCAGGTGCCAATATATTCTCCCCACCGCAGCTGACCGTTCTGACACGGAAACAGAGCGGCAGCACTTCCAGAGCAGCACCGCAGAGCAGCCAGCGCCGTGCATCTCTCTCACATGTGATTCTCTCACATGTGACTCGGCGGCGGCTGCTCTGCGGTGCTGCTCTGGAAGTGCTGCCGCTCTGTCTCCGTGTCAGAGTGGTCAGCTGCGGTGGGGAGAATATATTGGCACCTGGTCCTGGGGGGGAGAGGGGGGTCGGCCAGACATAGGCATGCTCTGCATGCTATAGCATCTGATATGCGGCTTGCGTCCGGAGCTGGGGGAAAAGGTTAGATAGTAACAAAATTAGATTGATTTTTAACTTGTGCATTGACTTTTTGGATCGCTTATATAATAAATAAAACATTGCAATAGTGTTTTAAAATTCAATTTGGGGGCTAACAGTTACTCTTTAAGGTCATGTCACAACATATCAATAGGATTCAGGTCAGGACTTTGACTAGGCCACTCCAAAGTCTTCATTTTGTATTTCTTCAGCCATTCAGAGGTGGATTTGCTGGTGTGTTTTGGGTCATTGTCCTGCTGCAGCACCCAAGATCGCTTCAGCTTGAGTTGATGAACAGATGGCTGGACATTCTCCTTCAGGATTTTTTGATAGACAGTAGAATTCATGGTTCCATCTATCACAGCAAGCCTTCCAGGTCCTGAAGCAGCAAAACAACCCCAGACCATCACACTACCACCACCATATTTTACTGTTGGTATGATGTTCTTTTGCTGAAATGCTGTGGTACTTCTACGCCAGATGTAATGGGACACGCACCTTCCAAAAAGTTCAACTTTTGTCTTGTCGGTCCACAAGGTATTTTCCCAAAAGTCTTGGCAATCATTGGGATGTTTTTTAGCAAAATTGAGACGAGTCTTAATGTTCTTTTTGCTTAAAAGTGGTTTGCGCCTTGGATATCTGCCATGCAGTCCGTTTTTGCCCAGTCTCTTTCTTATGGTGGAGTCATAAACACTGACCTTAATTGAGGCAAGTGAGGCCTGCAGTTCTTTAGATGTTGTCCTGGGGTCTTTTGTGGCCTCTCGGATGAGTTTTCTCCGCGTTCTTGGGGTAATTTTGGTCGGCCGGCCACTCCTGGGAAGGTTCTTCACTGTTCCATGTTTTTGCCATTAGTGGATAATGGCTCTCACTGTGGTTCGCTGGAGTCTCAAAGCTTTAGAAATGGCTTTATAACCTTTACCAGACTGATAGATCTCAATTACAGTACTTTTGTTCTCATTTGTTCCTGAATTTCTTTGGATCTCGGCATGATGTCTAGCTTTTGAGGTGCTTTTGGTCTACTTCTCTGTGTCAGATACCTCCTATTTAAGTGATTTCTTGATTGAAACAGGTGTGGCAGTAATCAGGCCTGGGGGTGACTACAGAAATTGAACTCAGGTGTGATAAACCACAGTTAAGTTATTTTTTAACAAGGGGGGCAATCACTTTTTCACACAGGGCCATGTAGATGGAGTTTTTTTTCTCACTAAATAATAAAAACTGCATTTTGTGTTCAATTATGTTATCTTTGACTAATAGTTAACGGTTTTTGATAAGCAGAAACATTTAAGTGTGACAAACATGCAAAAGAATAAGAAATCAGGAAGGGGGCAAATAGTTTTTCACACCACTGTATGTGGTATCCGTATAATCGTCATCATAATCCTCCTGACCAGCTGCGCTTTCCTCAGAAACCTCCTCAACTGCACCAACTTCAGGTGGTCCATCATCCACATCCACACACGTTACGTCCATACTATCGCCACCTAACTCAGACGTAGGAGGTGGTGTGCCTGCGCCTTCTTCTTGTTGTTGCAGTAGTGGCTGTGAATCGGTGATTTCACCACCACCACCAAATAACTCCTGCGAAGTGTCAAATGCAGCGGATGTGGTGCTTGTTGTAGCGCTGGTGGCTGCGGAAGATGAGGTGTTCTGTGTTAAATACTCAATCACCTCCTCACGATTTTGGGAAGTGATGGCACGTGCCTTCTTCTGAGCACTGTATTTTGGAGCAGGTCCGCACGAAATCACAGCAACACCACCTCGCACAGACCTGCCGGTGCCTGGTGGCCTTCCTCTGGGTCTGCCTCTACCTCTTCCTCTACCTGGTTTGTCCATTTTGTCCATCTCGGGGGGATGCTAGGTATATGCAGTGAGCTGGGTTTACTCAACACAACAGGTAGTTATGTGCACTGATGAGGTGGGTTAAGTAAACGCAACAGGTAGTAGGTATATGCAGTGAGCTGGGTTCACTCAACACAACAGGTAGTAGGTATATGCAGTGAGCTGGGTTCACTCAACACAACAGGTAGTAGGTATATGCAGTGAGCTGGGTTCACTCAACACAACAGGTAGTTATGTGCAGTGATGAGGTGGGTTAAGTAAACACAACAGGTACTAGGTATATGCAGTGAGCTGGGTTCACTCAACACAACAGGTAGTAGGTATATGCAGTGAGCTGGGTTCACTCAACACAACAGGTAGTTATGTGCAGTGATGAGGTGGGTTAAGTAAACACAACAGGTACTAGGTATATGCAGTAAGCTGGGTTCACTCAACACAACAGGTAGTAGGTGTATGCAGTGAGCTGGGTTTACTCAACACAACAGGTAGTTATGTGCAGTGATGAGGTGGGTTTAGTAAACACAACAGGTAGTAGGTATATGCAGTGAGCTGGGTTCACTCAACACAACAGGTAGTAGGTATATCCAGTGAGCTGGGTTCACTCAACACAACAGGTAGTAGGTATATGCAGTGAGCTGGGTTCACTCAACACAACAGGTAGTAGGTATATGCAGTGAGCTGGGTTCACTCAACACAACAGGTAGTTATGTGCAGTGATGAGGTGGGTTAAGTAAACACAACAGGTAGTAGGTATATGCAGTGAGCTGGGTTCACTCAACACCACAGGTAGTAGGTGTATGCAGTGAGCTGGGTTCACTCAACACAACAGGTAGTTATGTGCAGTGATGAGGTGGGTTAAGTAAACACAACAGGTAGTAGGTATATGCAGTGAGCTGGGTTGACTCAACACAACAGGTAGTAGGTATATGCAGTGAGCTGGGTTCACTCAACACTACAGGTAGTAGGTATATGCAGTGAGCTGGGTTCACTCAACACAACAGGTAGTAGGTATATGCAGTGAGGTGGGTTCACTTAACACTACAGGTAGTTATGTGCAGTGATGAGGTGGGTTAAGTAAACACAACAGGTAGTAGTAGGATGCAGTGAGCTGGGTTCACTCAACACAAAGCTAGGTATATGCAGTGATGAGGTGGGTTAAGTAAACGCAACAGGTAGTAGGTATATGCAGTGAGCTGGGTTCACTCAACACAAAGCTAGGTATATGCAGTGATGAGGTGGGTTAAGTAAACACAACAGGTACTGGGTATATGCAGTACTGGGTAGTACAATGTGCAGCTCCCTGTCACACACACAGGCAGTCAGTCACTGAATGTGCTGGGCTGCTGGCAGTGGCACACACACACTATCAATTAGCAAGGCTGTGCATGCAACAAAAGTGTCAGTTTGACACACAGTAAAAAAAAAAAAAAGTACAGGATGAGCTCTGACAAGAGCTAGGGTGCTATAAAAGCAATAACAATCAGCCAGGAGCAAACTAAGCAGCCAAGAACCTAACTAATCTGTCCCTAGAAGAACAAGTCTGCAGCAGCTGTCCCTTTCCTCTCACTAGCAGGCACACGAGTGAGTGTAATGGCCGCCGGACCCTGCCTTATATAAGGGGGGGGGGTGGGGCTCCAGGGCTTACTGTAGCCTGAATGGCTACAATGTGCCTGCTGACTGTGATGCAGAGGGTCAAAGTTGACCCTCATAGTGCATTATGGGGCGAATCGAATTTCTGGAAAAGTTCGCTTGGCGCAGGCGAACCCCCAATGTTCGCCTGGAACCGTTCGCCGGCGAACCGTTCGCTACATCTCTAGTACTGTATATAAATTCCTACATGCACCATGTCAGCAAAGTTAATGGCAACAGTATACAAATCAACTGACTCTTGGGTGCATGCAGAAATATTGTTTAATTAGAAAAATCTTAATATACAAAAGGACACACATACAACAAATACAGTATATGCAAATACAAAAAAAGCTAAAAGGAGGGACTTGCACCCTACAGATTAGCCATCAGGTAGCACCCATAGAATTATCCCTTTAGAGGCTGCAGTCCTCTATTTGCACGATTATTGCAGCAAGCTACATGAAAAATAGCTTCATCAATATTTCACTGTACTGTCTGGGACTGCGAGTGAGTCCGGACACAGATATTTTCTAATTTTTGCATGCTGTGCTGGGACTGCGATTGAGTCCAATAGGACATCCATCCATCAGATGAGGTTTTGAGGTTTGGGCCGTGTTGCTTTACTTCTTTGGCCTTTGTTTCAAGCAATCACATCATTTGTAGCGCTTTATTTATTCACCATAACTTCATCAATCTTCCTTTGAGGCTCATATGGAACAGGTTCATATATATATATATACATATGGAGGACTATTTTTCATGTAGCTTGCTGCAATAATCGTGCAAATAGAGGACTGCAGCCTCTAAAGGGATAATTCTATGGGTGCTACCTGATGGCTAATCTGTAAGGTGCAAGTCCCTCCTTTTAGCTTTTTTTGTTTTTGCTTTTGTATTTGCATATATTTGTTGTATGTGTGTCCTTTTGTATATTAAGATTTTTCTAATTAAACAATATTTCTGCATGCACCCAAGAGTCAGTTGATTTGTATACTGTTGCCTGGGAAATTATTCCCTCGGAGCTGTCCGAGGTGGAGGAGGCAGACCGGCAGATAATAGTTCCCCAAAGGGACTGAGGGATAGCTCCTGCCACTATAGAGAAAGTGCGTGTAGTGACTGTCGAAACCCTTCCCCAGCTGCAGCACTGTCTCTATGGTTGCGAGTTCATGGTCATCACGGACCATCATCCCTCTGGTTGGTTACGTCAGGTTGCCAGGGGCAACGACACATTGCAGCAACCTGGCCTAGTTTTCCAGCCGTGTAGCTTGGAGCTAACTGCCAGGTGGGGAATCCTTGAGAGGATGCTAAGTGGTTACCCCACCTTGCCAGGCCGGCAGTGTAGGAGCTGGCAAGGTGATTCATGAGAGTCACCTCCCATCACCATTCTAAAGAGGGGAGGTGTGATGATATATTGGGGTGATGATATGTACGGTAATATGCAGAACATAACAGCTGTGTTATATCTCGTGGAAGACCTATTTTTCATCTGCTGTGTATCTTTCAGAGGTGTATGTATGCCAGTCTGCCAGCGGGCTTCATGTGAGTTCCTGTATGTAAATGTAAATTAACTCTGCATTCATTGTCCAGCAAGGGAAGCTACCATTGTCTGCTTCTAATCAGGAAACACTTAATTAGACAGTTGCTTTGAAGCCTATACAGGTGATTGGCTACCCTTTGGTCTGAATAGGAGCGGGGAATACTAAATGGATTTGCTAGCCTCTGGCAAGGAGATGGCTAATTAGTCAATAGCCAGTCAGATCCTTACCTTTGATCTGCTAGGAAATACTGTCACCAATGTGTTTGTCACCTGTAACTTGGAGTAAGGAAGTCTTTGATGTGTGTAAATATAATATGGAGAGATGAGAAATGTCTGGAAAGTTAATTAAAACTAGTTCCTCCCATTCCCAATGAAGTTGCAGCCTCAAGGCAAATCTCCCAGCATGAAAGGCAAGGGCAGATACCTAAAATCAGTCCGCTCCTGACGGTAGCTGAAGCTAGGTGGACTCCAGGTCCAAGCTAAGTGGACTCCTGGTCCAACCAGAAATGTGTCCGTCCACAAAACCAAGTCCAAAGTTTCTCTATCTTGATTCCTATTTATTTTGGTAAGCAAATAGCCTTGTGTGTATCAGGGCTATGGAGTCGGTCCAAAAATCCACCGACTCCGACTCCTCAGTTTAGGATTCCACCGACTCTGACTCCGCGACTCTGACTCCTCTAATTTGCATATTACAATTTTGTTGATTAAAAGTATGTAACGTAAAATTCGTCTCTAACTGCCAATGCTTAGGAATTTTACAAGACAACTGAAGTGAGAAGAATATGTAGACTACTATATTTATTCCCTTTAGACTAAAACTAGTCCTTGGTAAGAGTATTTGTAAAAGGTACAAACCGGAACAAAGAACATCTATCAGGCCCTAGGCAATGTAAGTGTGGGTGCATGTAAGAATGATGTGCAGGTACTCTGCAGGGGAATGAGGAAATTCTTCCTCTATTACACATTCTTCATGCACAATCTGAACAAGGTTTATGGGTGACAGACAACACCTCTGTGTTCAATGTGCACAACATTCTCAGGGGATTACCTGCAGCTCTGTGGAGAGTGCATATGTAGAGTATAGTACTACTGTGTAACAAAGTAAACCTGAGACAGATGAAATTAAAGTTTTATACATACCTGGGGCTTCCTCCAGCCACCTTCAGGATAATCAGTCCCTCGTTGTCCTTCTCCACCACCTGGATCTTCTGCTATGAGTCCAGGTACTTGAGCCAGTCGGGCGTAGTGCGCATGCACACACTCCGCCGCCGGGAGCGTACTACACCTGCGCAGCACTATTGCGCAGGTGCAGAATGTTCCTGGCTGTGGAAGCGGCATGCGGCCGGACTGCGCTGACTGGCTGAATTACCAGGACTCATAGCAGAAGTTCCAGGTGGTGGAGGACAGCAAGGGACTGATTGGTCGGAAGGGGGCTGGAGAAAGCCCCTGGTATGTATAAAACTTTAGTTTTCATCCGTCTCAGGAACCATTTAATTAGTAGTCACCAAACCAAATTTTAACATATCAAATTATTTGATTTCTTGAGCAAGGAGTGCGTACATTTACATTTGCATAAACCAGAATCAACGCAGAATTATTTCCATCTCATTGACCATCTCTATTAGTGACACAGCTACACATCAGGCTTTATTCTTACAGCATAGATGTTGTTTAGTATATATGTTACGGCCAGAACCCGTAGTGTGGCCACTTCGCGTTCTGGCCAGCCACTTCAGGTTCTGGCTGGCTAATGTGCGAAGCGGCCGCAGCGCAGCGGCCAATGTTAGAAATGTTATGTTTACGCCGTCTCGCTGCGGCCAAATATAGCCGGCGGCAATGTAATAGATGAAGCCGCCGGCTTTCGCACTGCCTCTCTCCTCCCCCCCGCCTCTCTCCTCTCCCCGCCTCCCATGCAATAAGTAGCAGGCGGCGGGGACATGCAGCCGGAGAGTCGTTCGTCGCGGCAGGGGCAGCAGAGCGGGGAGGCTGCAGACATTGCTTCTGCCAGCACCCGCTCTGCAGGAACGGCAGGATTCCCCTGTCGCGACGAACGACTCCCGGGGACACGCGTGTCCCCGCCGGCTGCTACTTATTGTATTGGAGGCGGGGAGAGGAGAGAGGCGGGGGGGGGGGGGGGGGGAAGAGGAGAGAGGCAGTGCGAAAGCCGGCGGCTTCACATTGCCGCCGGCTATATTTAATTCAATTAAGCAAGTTGTCATCAATTTGGCCGCAGCGAGACGGCATAAACATAACATTTCTAACATTGGCCGGCCAGAACCCGAAGTGGCTGGCCAGAACGCGAAGTGGCCACACTTCGGGTTCTGGCCGTCACATATAAAAGAGATTCCTGTGTACACATTATATAAACAGTCACAATCAGATATGTATATCTGACCTTAAAAATACGGGGACTGCTTTATTGAAGCAGCACAAGTAACTAATTTTGATTGGTTTATTTCATTTTTGTGGACTAAGCACAGCTATTACTGTATATATAAATTATTTTTAATGACTATTATCTGAGAAATAGAACATTTTATCATATTTTCTATTTTAATTACAGTTACAAAATCATTAGGAGTCGGAGTCGGTGCATTTTTTCCCGACTCCGACTCCAGGCACCCAAAATTGCCCCGAATCCGACTCCACAGCCCTGGTGTGTATCGTTGTAACTTTTACTTTGTAAATCTTTTGTACAGTATATATTATTTTCTGCATTGTTCCACTTTTTTCTGGAATACTAAATTGTTATTTAATAAGTTTGACTTCTGCTGTACTAAGCTAACGTTCATAGCCTAGAAGTGTAACTTGCATTACAAACTCAGTGCCTGATTGTGCCTTGCTACTGTATGATTGTACTGTGTGTGTGCGCGCGTGGCGTTCCTGTATTTGGCCTAAAGCGCAAAGCTGTCCCCAATATACGAAAACGCGGATTGCATGCAGATCACTCGACAGCAGAGTGGTAGTGTCTAGCGGCTGTGAGAAGTGTTTAAGGGGTCACAGCCTTGTGGTAGCTCAACTAAGGCCGCTTTCCCTCTCGATCTGGTCAAACCCGCAGTCGGGAACTGTATACCCAGGCGTGCCACGGGGCCGGTTCCTGACACCAATGCTTAGGAATTTTAAAAGACAACTGAAGTGAGAGGGATATGGAGGCTGCCATATTTATTCTCTTTTAAAAAATACCACGTACCTTAATATCCGGCAGATCTTCTGCCTCTAATACTTTTAGTCATACACTAAAACTAGTCCTTGGTAAGAGTACTTGTAGAAGGTACAGACAGGAACTAAGAACATCTATCAGGCCCTAGGCAATGTGACTGTGGGTACATGTAAGAGTGATGTGCAGGTACACTGCAGGAGAATGAAGCAATTCTTCCTCTATTACACATTCTTCATGTCCAATCTGAACCAGGTTTATGGGTGATACACAACACCTCTGTGTTCAAGCTCTGTGGGGAGTGCACATGTATAGTACTACTGTGTAACAAAGTAAACCTGAGACAGTTGAAATTAAAATTTTAAACATACCTGGGGCTTCCTCCAGCCCCCTTCAGGCTAATCAATCCCTCGTTGTCCTCCTCCGCCACCTGGATCTTCTGCTATGGGTCCAGGCACTTGAGCCAGTCTGGCGTAGTGCGCATGCACACTCCGCCGCCGGGAGCATACTACAACTGCACAGCACTATTGCGCAGGTGCAGAATGCTCCTTGCTGTGGAAGCGGCACGTAGCCAGACTGCTCTGACTGGCTGAATTACCGGGACTCATAGCAGAAGATCCAGGTGGTGGAAGAAGACAGCGAGGGACTGATTAGCCTGAAGGGGGCTGGAAGAAGCCCCAGGTATGTATAAAACTTTTCTTTTCATCCGTCTCAGGTACTCTTTAATTCGTACTCATCAAACCAACTTTTAACAACATATCAAATTATTTGATGATATGAACAAAGGGAATGCATACATTTGTATAAACCAGCATCAGCGCAGAATTATTTGCATCTCATTGACCATCTCTATTAGTGACACAGCTACACATCAAGATTTATTCTTACAACATAGATGTTATTTAGTATATATATAAGAGATTCCTGTGTACATATCATATATACTGTACAGTCACAATCAGATGTGTATATCTGACTTTAAAAATACGGGGACTGCTTTATTGAAGCAGCACAAGTAACTATTTTTTGATTGGTTTATTTCATTTTTGTGAACTAAGCACAGCTATTACGGTCTATATAAATTATTTATGATGACAATTATCTGAGAAACAGAACATTATCATATTTTCTATTTTAATTACAGTTTAAATTCATTAGGAGGCGGTGCATTTCCCCACTCCGACTCCAGGTACCCAAAAATTGCTCCGACTCCACAGCCCTTATATTTAGGGGTGACATACAGCAATAAGACAATACAGGAATACATGCAAACCAAATCATGCAGCACAGTATGAATACAAGGCTAATGCTTAGTCAGTCACTGGATGGGAGCATAGAGATTAGGCGAGTTGAGTTCACTCAGATCCATAGGATGGGTATGCAGTAATGGAGGTACATGAACAGGTAGGACACAAAAGGAGGAGGACCCTGCCCGAAGGCTTACAATCTAGAGGAAAAGGTAGGGACATGAAAGGTAGGGGACCAGAGTTCAGCTTTGGGGTTAGAGCACTAGTGTGGGGCAGGGGGGTAGGCCAGAGTGAAATGTGCATTTTGAGGGCCTTCTTGAAGATGTTGAAGGAGGGGGAAACCATAATGGGGGGAGGTAGGGAGTTCCATATTGTTGGAGCAGCTCTTGAGAAGTCCTTGAGGAGTGGATGGGAATGGGTGATGTGGAGGGCAGTCAGGCGAAGTTCATTGGAGGAGCGGCTAGGTGTGTACCTCTGAGTTAGATTGAAGATGTAGGTTGGGCAGGTTTTGTGGACAGATTTGTAGGCCAGACAATATCTTGAATCTGATTCTGGACTGGATAGGAAGATAGTTGAGCGATGGGAGGAGTGGATAATTCTGGCTGCCGCATTCTTGATGGACTGCAGCGGGGCAATTCGGGTCATAGGGAGACCAGACAGAAGGGCATTGCAGTAGTCAAGGCGAGAAATTATGAGGGCACAGATGAGAAGTTTGGTGGTGGCAGAGGTCAGATCTTGCAGATGCTAGGGAAGTGGAAGTTGCAGGACTTTGTGAGGTTTTGGATGTGGGGGGCGAAGGAGAGTGCGGAGTCCAGGGTGACAACCAGACAGTGGGCTTGAGAGGTAGGGCGAATGGTAGTGTGGTTAACAGTGACATTCACACCTGGGATGGTCAGGGATGACCGGGGTGAGAAGATTATAAATTCCGTTTTGTCCAGGTTTAGTTTCAGGAACCTAGCGGACATCCAAGAGGAAATGGCTGATAGGCAGGAGGAGACCTTGTCCATGGTAGTGGTGGATAGGTCAGAAGTTTGGAGGTAGATCTAGGTGTTATCTGCATACGGATGATAGTTAAAACCCATGGAAGACATAACCTTGCCAATGGAGGATGTGTATAGGGAGAACAGTAGGAGGCCAATGACCGAGCCTTGGGGGGATTCCCACCGAGAGGTGGTTGGGGTGGATAAAAACTCATTGAAGGAAGTCTTGCAGTTAATGACATTGCACATGCTCATACTGGACTCATGAGGACACAGAGAGAAGAGGGTCACCATAGAGGACTCAGTAAAGGTATGTAAATAAGGACAAGACATTTATCATGGGGTATAAGGCCATATTAACATAGTGGAGTAACGGCCACTTTGTAACACAGCTTTCTGCACTGTATTACCTATGCAACGTTCACAGTGCAGCTAGTGTTTTGCGGTGTAACATTGTGCGGCATCCCAACGGACTGCATGATATGTGTTACCGCAAACCATGCAAGTTAACAGTGAAGTATAATTTAATTGACTGTCTGCGTCACCATATGCGACGCAATGGTTGGATAACGTACAGCACAACTTTCCCGATCCGTTCCATTGTGTTACTGCTTTACAGGGAACGCAAAACCTCACTGTAAACCTAGCTTAAAACTTCTTTAAAGGACTCCCGAGGTGAATAAATAAATCTTTCTTTACTTACCTGGGGCTTCTTGCAGCCCCTAGAAGTCCTTTGGGTCCCTTGCCACAGCTCCAGTCCTCCCCAGCGTCCCGCTGGCCAACCGTAAATATCGCCAACCCATCAGCTGGTCGGCGTTACTGCACAAGCATGCGCAAATGCCCGCGTCATCTGCATAGTACTGCATCTGCACAGTATGCATCTGATGGCATAGGCACGTTTGTGTGCAGGCGCTTTTTAGAAGTGCCGTCGAGTTGGCAATACTTACAGGCAGCCAGCAGAACACCAGGGACGAACAAAGCTGTGGCGAGGGACCCAAAGGACTTCAAGGGGCTGGAAGAAGCCCCAGGTAATCAAAAGACATTTATTTGCCTCGGGGGTACTTTAAGTAGCAATGGACTAATCTTAAAATCTAGGTTGATGCTATGTAGCAATAGTCAATGAAATCTTGTCTATCATACTAATTGCATGCAGTTGGGAAATGGGCAATCAAATGTAGTTCCTTTTGATTTTCATTGGCCCAACTGGAAGTTGGACACAATTTGCATGCAAGACAGTTGCATCTCATTAACCATCTCTAGTAGCAACAGACATGGGGGTTAACCTAGCCCCAGTAAATGCACCCCCATTGGAGAAGACCGGGCCAGTCAGCAGAGGATCGGAAGTTCGGGAGGATGGAGAGGGAGTCCACCACCTAAACAGGCCTGGAGTAGATATAAATGCTTTTATTAAGATAAGTATAAATGCCTTTAATGTATTCATCTCAGGTATACTTTAAAGGGCAACTGAAGCAAGAGGGATATGGAGGCTGAAATATTTATTTCCTTTTTAACGATGCACATTGCCTGTCTTGCCGATCCTCTGCCTCCAACACTTTTAGCCACAGACAAGCATGCACTGATGACACAATCTTCATAAAGGCTGACTGATTTATCAATGCTTCATGTGAAAAACCATGGATAAGTCACCCAGACCAACCAGTCAGGTTCCACCTGCTCATGAAGGTTAAGATGGATTGCTCTGGCAAGTATTGTGTGCTTTGGCCCTGATGAAGCATGCTCCTTGGCCCAGGTTAATGAAAGCAGGTGCAAGGTGAACCGTCCTCACAGCAACCAAACAAGAATGTAAGGTGGATTCTGATTGGCTGCGTTTGCTCAGCTTCTCCTCGCACTGGCCTTGACAAATCAGGCTCGTTTGGTGGCATGCCCAAAATCTAATTGGCCGCCCCCTCCGGCAGCAACCTTATCGCTTCCACGCGAGTTCTCCGCTGATTCTGATCATTCGTGCGTTTAAACATGATGCCTCTACTTGCTGAATGCACAGGATGACTGACAGCTTCTGCGTGCCGACAGGCGGCCAGCGTCCGCCGCAGCTTCACCCCACCAGCAGCGCTGATCCGGGATTACTAATCGGCACACGTGAGAGGAGGACGGCCGCAAGGTTTGCTGGGAGCTGGAGTTTCTGAGCTCTCGCTGACACGTGCGGATAGGAAGCGGCGCGTCTCCAGTAACAAGCGGCCTAGCAGCAGGTTAGTCTGGCGCCTCCGCAGGTTAGATTGACCCCGAGCGCTCGCGCCCTCCTCCCCGGAGTCCCCCCACGCTGCCTGCGGTAAAATGGCGGCTCCCTGCATGACCTGTGCGGGACGCCGCTCGGCTGCACGTGTTGTGTGATGGCGCCGGGTGCTGCTGACCTCTAACTGGCGGAAGCTGGAGGGGAAGGCGCCGGAAGAGGTCGGGCGGGGAGAGTGTGGGGGGGCTTGGTCTGTGTGTGACAAGCAGTGCGGGCCCCGCCGCTGTCACTCTCATCGTCCTTTCCTTCCTCCCGCACTAATCCACGCCGCTCTTCCCCCGGTCCCCTCCCCTCCTCCGTGTCACACCGTCTCCCCGGGCCGCTCCGCGCTGGAGGATGCTCTTATTCGTAGAGGTAAGAGAGGCGGCCGCCATGTGACTGAGGCCGGCCTGACACAGCGATACTCAGCGGGCCGCGTGTGGGGGGTGCGGGCATGAGGGGGAGGGGGGAACCGCTCGGTGTCCCCTGCTGCTGGCAGCGTGCCCGCCCGGCGGGGACATGCATGGGGGAGGGGCACAGTCACACCGCAGTGACCTTTTATCAGAGCTGCTGCCCGGCCGGGCCAAGGTTACACCGAGGGGAGCTCAATGTCCGGGCGGCCTTGTCGGCCTTCCATAGGGAGACTCGCCACCGGCCGGCCTCCATGTGCTGCTGCTGATAAAGAGAGGGAGGGGGTCAGTGCTGCGAGCAGCGGCCACATGGCTGCCACTTGCCTGTCTGCCTACGAAATGGCTTGGCTGTGTGCCTACGAAATACCTTGGAGCACCGGCCTCAGCATGAGGGATCCTGTGACCTGATCCTTCCACTAGCTGGCTTCAGCATGAGGGATCCTGTGACCTGGTCCTTCCCACTGTGGACTGCTGCAAGGCACTCATTATGTATCATTAGCCAGACCTGCAAGTAGCTAGCAGCTGTTACCTGCACTTGTTTATTGCTACTATGGTGTACACTGGCGGAGTCTTCTCATGGCCTGCGCTTATCATTTGGATTATTTTATGTGTGATCCTCCTTGATTAAGAGAAGTCTGAAGCATCAAGTCGAGCATTTTTATTGTACTATGCTTCATTTTTGAAAGATTGAAGTCGACACAGTACCCACTTTTGTATGTAACTTAATTGAGAAAAAAAAAACTTTACACAAACTTTTTAGTGGAGTTAAAGAATATGTCCATGGTTTGTTTCTGTATGATCACTTTTTAACGGCCAGTAAAAGTACCAACTGGAGTATATTTATCACGTTAAGAACCTGTATACAGATCAATGAGTAATTTTAAAAGCACTGCAATTAATCAAATGTCAACTTCTTCAATAACCTGGATAGTGTACTGGTAAGGCTGTAGTCTTTGTTGTGGGATTTAAGCATTTTGACCAGGCTTCAAATCCCGTCTCAACCCCTAAAGCAGTCAGGTGTCTTTGGGCAAGGCTCCATAATGATCCCTGTTGTCCGTTAAGCGTGCCCTAAGTGGTTGCAACTTGAAGCGCTTTGAGTTCAACAGGAGAAAAGCATAATTGTCTTGTCCACATCTTATCTAGTGCCATGTTGAGTTTTCAGTCAGATGTTATGACTGTACATTGATGTTATTTACCATTGAAACGAAGGAAATGTTGGGTCAAAACCAATCATTTAACCAAGTATTTCATATGTAGCTAGTTGATCAGTAGATTAGTTGAATTCTCAATTTTTGTGTGCATAGTTTATTATGAAGATTTGTGAAACAGCATATTGCAGTTTACTGGCATATGTAAGCCAGTTGTCAATGGCAATGAAGCAACTGAAACAGGTGTTATAATGCGTTTGTTCCACTACTACACTGTCAAAATAGGTAGCCATGCACAACCTGTAGATAAGTGTAGTAAATGGAGTCACTGTTTAATCTGCTGACCCCATACTGCTCATGTGTTAACCAGATGGTTTTCTTTTAGCTAAGCTCCATAGCTTTGGTGGTGGTAAAACACACACTGTTTACTGACCTCAAACTTGTCAGCAGGAACCTAAAGTGGCAAGGCCTAAAGTGTATTGTCATATTTAGCTTGTTTGGCCGTCCGTCTGAAAGAGGCCTTAGGCCTCTGTCACACAAGCAGCTGACTTGCCTGTCAGCTGTGCCTGTGGACCTGCTAGGTGCTTGCAGTGGCTACATGGTGTTTGTCCTCTACAAGCACATTTAGCAGCTGCTTCATGACATGTCATGTTGTGGTAGTATTTTGACTTGTATGTGCACCACTGCCATTTAGCAGCGTTAAACTGCAGCCGAAAGGTTCTCATTGCCCAGCATTTCAAAGGCTGAACTGTGTAGCAAGCAAGAAAGGGCCCTAAATGAGTTGCCTGCTATCAATTACCTAGCAGCTGATCATTGTTTGCAGCTTCTGGTTAAGATTGGCAGTGAGTTTGAAGGCCAGTTCTTGTTGAGCAGAGATTTTCATGGGTCTTTCTTTTTGTTATAATTAACTTTAGTTAGTGGGGTAGGGCATCTATTAGTTGTAATTGCCAGGAAACCCAGTAGAGATGCCCCTTTTGTAGTCCAATGATTTTCACACAGCAGGACTTCTACTTTTTCCTGTTCTGTAGGTAACCTGAATAGTGTTGGTGTTTGAATTCGGCATATTGAATTCAGAACGCCATACTTCAGCATAGTTTTAGTACAGAACAAGCAGACAGTGTCAGGAAGTTCAATACTTTTGCTTGTCATGATTTTGATGCTTTCTCCTTCTGGCTTTGGAAGGAGTAATGATCAGTCACGTGAAACGCGGCGTAAAGCGGTAGTAATGAATTCCGTCTAACCCTGTCAGCTTGTTCAGTGCTGAAGTATGGTGTTTGCAATTATCTGGGTGTTCCGACTTCGATATGCCGAGTTGGAAAACCAACACTACATAAAGTGTTAAGGTCTTTAGCAGGAGCAGATCACAGCAAGGAAAATATGGCAAGGACATCTCCACAAAGTTCCCAAGAGATGAAAGTTGTGTGGCTTTGCTTTAAATTCTCTGGCTGTCATGATACAGGATAGTCTACATTTGATTGTTTGCCTTGCATTTTTTTCTTGGCTCACCTGACTCTCACATAGGTATTTTTTTAGTGTTTTGATCCTTATATATGTCTGTAACATGTAGTCATGCAGTTCACATGTGATTGCTTGAAAAATTTGAATGTGAGAAATCTCTTTTGAATTAGGTTTACATTTTCTGTAAATGCAAACTGCTGGCTGAATATTTGCCAGTGTTTACCCCATGTGATAATCATTCTGTCAGTTGTGGATGTTACAGTACTTCCTGGTACCTCTTGCAAAACAAGGACATTGCAGGTTGCAGGCTGATCTCCATTTTGTTGTGCAGGCCTTGCTTACAGTAGTTTGCTTTGATCAATTTTCCATTTTCTCTTTGAGGTATCTGACAACTCATATTGAACTGTGAAAAAAGTATTCGGAAACTGTTTGCGTGGGCCTTTCTAAAAAAAATTTTTTCCTCATTGTGTATGACTGAGCAGCTGAATTCTCAACGAGGTTTTAATTTTTTTTTTTTTTTTTTTAATATATACTCATTCTGAGAAACTCTAGGTGATGCCATGTAGTACATACAGTACTTATGTTTTGCTAATCCCAAACATATTTACTTAAATTGCACTTAATGTCATTTTTAATAGTTTTAGATTAAAAGTAGAGTTTTTTTTTTTTTTTTTTTTTTTTTTTTTTTTTTTCTTTTTTCTCTCCTATAGAACTGTCATAAAGATTAAAAAGAATTTTGAAAAGCACAGAAGTCTGAAACAAAGCAAACTATTTAGTTCTTGCTGATTTGTTATGCAGTGTTATCCTGTGTGTATGTACCGAATATATACACATGCAGTCAGTGATCTGTCTGTATGAATCCATGTAAATCATACTGTCTCTGAATATAGTACATAAATTTGTCTACGTTACACCACCAAATGTGGTCTTAATCATCATACACACACTACAACCATTGTTTTAAGCAGGGCTGTGGAGTTGGTACAAAAATCTTCCGACTCCTCGGTTTATGAAACCACGACTCCAACTCTGACTCCAGGTACCCAAAATTGCTCAGACTCCGACTCCTCGACTCCTTAGACTAATACTTAACAGGGCTGTGGATTTTGTACAAAAATACTCCGACTCCTACGTTTACGAAATCTCCGACTCCGGGTGCTCAAAATTGCCCCGACTCCACAGCCCTGGTCTTATGCTGGGTACACACGTTGAGATTTCCCGTTTGATTCCCGGAATCGAACGGATTGAATCGATTATTTCCAACATGCTCGATTCGGATTTCGATCGTTTCTGCCATCGATTTGCATGTTAAGTATGCCAAATCGACGGCAGAAATGATCTAAATCCGAATCGAGCATGTTGGAAATAATCGATTTGATCCCGGGAATCAAACGGGGAAATCTCAACGTGTGTATCCAGCATTAAGTAGATGGACTATCTGCAATGAAAATGCGACGCATGAATGGCGGCTGGCAGCATGGTGCAACTGTATACCGATTGCATTGTTGGCCAAATTTATAAGGCCCTGTTTCTACTGAAAAACCTGGTTGATCCTGAGGATCCCTCGCATGCCCTTCTATAACATTGTACTCCTGGGCCAAAGGCTTGCTGCCATTTGTGAAACATTGACAAGGGTAAAGTGAATGTTATACACAAACTGCAGCAGCTGTTACCTTCCTGCTTGCTTATTGTGTAGTGCACCCTATGTTCTAGTTGTTGCCCAGAATCAATGTTATCGTTAAGAAATCCTTTCCATTAGTGAGAGCCGGCAACCAATTAATTTTATGCTTTATTTGGTAAAGGCAACCAGCACACACCACAGTGGGGGTACACACAGCGGCCTGGCAGCCATTACACAGAACCTTCCACTTCTTCAGTGGCCCTTATGTGACACAAGGCCGCGGTCTGTACCTTCACTGGTGTTCTTACTGTTTTGTCTGTGTGCTGGTTGCCTTTAGCAAATAAAGCATGAAGTTCATAGAGTGCCTTGCTCTCTCACTAATTGGACTGTTTAACAGTGAGCACAGGTGTTTCATCTGCAGGTAAAGGGCACCCCACCATATGTACATATCTAGTGCCAGCCTCTAGGCTCTTGCTGCTTTACTGGACACTGGGCTATAATGGTAGTTTCCTCAATCAGTATTTGACTCGAGCCTTGTACACACGTAATAAGCATGTTGCCTGGCAGGGGTTGGCACCCAGTCCCTGGAGGCGACACTGCAGGACTGAGGCTGTATAGATGTGTCTGTAGCCTGTAGACTTGCGTGATGTGTTCTCTTGCTATGCGGGAGGGCCAACTGGAGTAGTGCGGGAGTGACATCATACGGGACTTGGGGTTAGTTCGTAAAACCGTGCTCTCGGCCGAATCGATCCACTGGCTTGATCTCTGGTCAAGGTGCCTGGTGGTATTGGGAGGCATTGTACACGCACCACACATCCAGTTTGTGCCAATTTTACCACTTATTGGCATTTTATGCACTTATTATCAGGTTTCCTGACTGAATAATTGTTTTCTCCCCTGCTAGTTTGTATTTGTACAGTCCTGTTTTTCCAGTAAATAATTGTGCTGCTGGATGTTAAGCTGCATTTATAGGAGGCTCTCCCTTACCTGAATGAATCCTCATACTACATATAGGTGCTAAAATTGGTCCTTCATTGGCCAATCATGATTGAAAGTGTACGAAGCTTAAAGAGAACCCGAGGTGGGTTCTAAAAATGCAAATTAGCACACAGAGGCTGGGTCTGCATATACTGCCCAGCCTCTGTTCCTATACTGATCCCTCCACAGGCCCCTTTGCGCTCTGCTTCCCATAAATTATACACAGAGCTGTCGACACGCAGCCGGCTGTTTACCTTCCATCTGTTACTCTCGCTACTCCCCCGCCTCCTCCATAGGGCCCCGCCCGCGAACCTTCCCTCCCCGCTGATTGTAGTGAAAGGACGTGAGCAGGGACCGGAGCTATGGAGGAGGCGGGGGAGCGGCGAGAGTGACAGATGGAAGGCAAACAGCTGGCTCAGTGTATGATTTATGGGGGGTAAGCAGAGCGCAGGGTGGCCTGTGGGGGGAGGGGGGATCAGTATAGCAACAGAGGCTGGGCAGTGTATGCAGACCCAGCCTCTGTATGCAATTAGCGTTCTTAGAACCCACCTCTGGTTCTCTTTAAGGCCGATAGATATGAGTGTCTTAAAGGGAACCTGATGTCGAGGCTGCCATATTTAAAGGGAACCTAAAGTGAGTGAAATTATTTAAAATACATGATATAGCTGCAAATTAATATTACATACTAACTGTAACGATCGGTGGGCGCAGAGAGTATCTGATTACCGGTGATCTGCAGTATCACCGGAAATACAGATATATACCAGATTATAAGTGATCTGCAGTCTCACCGATAATCCGATATACAAACTAACCTCTGTTCACCCGAGTAGAGCGTTGTGTTTGGTGCAACAGTAATACAGAGGACAAGCCTCAGTGCAGCAAGGAGTACTGCACAGATACCTTCCACAGGTCTGAGCTCTCCAAAACGGGAGGAGTCAGACTAACAGTGGGAAGGAAAGTCTGAAAGTGACACTCAGACGCAAGTGTCACTAACGGGACAAGGAACCGCCTCCAATCGTGAGGTCGGTTCTCGAGGTCGGGCAAGCCAAGTCGTAAACACACAGACAGATAAGGTACAAGATCAGCAGACAAAAGGCAGAGTCAAAGTACAGGCAGGGTTCGGCAACGGGGTATCAGATATATCGGGGTACAGAATCAGGAGGCAGAAACAGAGTCTAGGAGCGAGCCGGGGTTCGGCAACGGAGTATCAGAAATAACGAGGTACAAGATCAAAGTTCAGAAGAGTAGTCAAGGCAGGCAAGAAGTCATAACAGATAATCACAATCAAACTAGTACTTTAAGCTATCAACGAAATCTAGCTTAGTGTAGGATTACAGCTCCAGCTGGTCCCGGCACACTAACGGATCTGACTACGGATCTGGGTGCTCCCACATGTGTGATCGCACGCCAGACAAAGAGCAAGTGAACAACCAGCAGTATATATACTCTAGGACCTTTCCAGGACCTCCCTAATTGCTGGTCCAATGGGAGCAGTGGAATTTGTCAGCTGACCCAGCTGGTCAGCCGACACCCTTCTAACTGCTATTTAAAACTCTGCCTCTGTGCTCGCGCGCGTGTAAGTCTGAGTCTTGGTGGACTACCAGTCCCAGCCACACCAGTACTGTCATGCAATGTATCTAATGCGGGGGCCGCCTCTGATGCGGATTCCGCCGTTACCAATGCGGATTCCGCCGCTCTGCCTGGACGGCTTGCGGCGGTTTTTCCGCGTTGAGACGCGCTAGTAGTATTGCCATGCGGACAATCTTCCGCGTCCAATGCGGACCCCACCGCTCTGCCCATGCGGCATGCGGCGGTTTCTTCGCGTTGTGCCGCCATGTCAGACGCGGAAACAGCCGCCTCCCTCTGAGTGCTAGCGGCGGCTTTTCCGCGTTTCCTCACAGTACACCCCCCCCGAGGAGTGGACTCTGGACAACTCCCACCAGGTTTCTCGGGATGTGAGGCATGAAATTCTCTCCTTAATTCGTCTGCATGCATGCGCGTCCCTGGTACCCATTGCCTTTCCTCAATGCCGTACCCTTTCCAGTGTACGAGATATTGTACTGAATTTTGCACAACACGTGAATCTAAAATCTTTTCCACCTCATATTCAGGTTGATCATCTACCAACACAGGGGGAGGAGGAGCGGAACCCACCTGGACCGCAGGTTTGAGTAGGGACACATGAAACGACCTTACGCCCCGCATGCTGGCAGGAAGATCAATGGCGTAAGTCACGTTATTGATTCTTTTGGTTACTGGGAATGGACCCACAAACCTGGGACCCAGTTTGGTAGAAGGCTGCTTCAGGGTCAAGTGACGTGTAGACACCCAGACTAACTCCCCTGGCTGAAACTTCCATTCCACGGATCGTCTTTTGTCTGCCTGACCCTTCTGACTCTGGAACGCCTTCTGCAAATTCCCCTTAACAATTCCCCAATTGTCCCTAAGTGATCTTTGCCAATCCTCCAGTGCTGGAAATGGGGATGACACGACTGGAAAAGGGGAAAATTTGGGTGATCTCCCTGTCACAATCTGGAATGGAGAGAACCCAGATGAGGAATTCTTCAAATTATTCTGTGCAAATTCCGCGAAGGGCAAAAACCTCACCCAGTCAGTCTGTGCTTCCGCAACGTAACATCTTAGGAATTGTTCCAAAGACTGATTGATACGTTCCGTCTGCCCATTGGTCTGTGGGTGGTAGCCCGACGAAAAAGACAACTTCATGCCCATCTGGCGACAAAATGCCCTCCAGAAACCAGAGACAAATTGGACTCCCCTATCCGACACAATGTCTTCCGGAATGCCATGCAACCGGAAGACGTGAAGGATGAACAACTCGGCCAGTTCCTGAGCCGAGGGGAGTCCTTTCAGGGGCACAAAATGGGCCATCTTGCTAAAACGGTCGACTACCACCCAAATGACCGACATTCCTTCAGACCTGGGCAATTCTCCCACAAAATCCATGGACAAGTGGGTCCATGGCTCACTCGGGGTGGGCAAAGGCTGCAGCTTACCTACAGATGCCAGCCGGGAGGGTTTACTCCTGGCACAGACCGCACACTCCCTGACGTACTCTTTGCAATCTGTTGCCAAAGAAGGCCACCAAGCACACCTGGCAATCAGATCCTGTGTTCTAGCCGCTCCCGGATGACCAGCATTCTTATGGGCGTGAAAGAGGTGCAGGATTTGTAAACGAAAGGGCAAAGGGATGAACATAACCCCTTCGGGTTTTCCCTCAGGAACGTCCTGCTGAAATGGACCCAAAACCTCCGTCCAATCCTCCCAAGTCTCTGTTGCGGCTAACACTAGTTCCCGCGGGATGATAGACTCAGGAGCGGGTGGCTGTGCCGTTTCTGGTTCAAAACACCTGGAGAGGGCATCTGCCTTGACGTTTTTGCTGCCTGGGGTGTACGTGATTATAAATCTAAACCTTGTAAAAAACAAAGACCATCGGGCCTGACGGGGACTCAATCTCTTCGCCCCCTCGATGTATTCCAAGTTCTTATGGTCGGTGTAAACTGTGATTGTGTGTTCTGCCCCCTCTAACCAGTGGCGCCACTCCTCAAATGCCAACTTAATAGCCAGAAGTTCCCGATTGCCTATATCATAATTTTTCTCTGCAGGTGAAAACCTGCGGGAAAAATAAGCACATGGGTGTAATCTGCCCTGCAACCCAGACCGTTGCGACAGCACTGCCCCCACCCCAACTTCTGAGGCATCAACTTCCACAATGAAGGGAAAGGACGTGTCAACATGCCTCAAAATTGGTGCTGAGCAAAATAATCTCTTCAATAAAGCAAATGCCGTCACGGCTTCAGGAGACCAGTGGTTGGTATCCGCCCCTTTTTTTGTGAGACTGGTAAGGGGGGCGACTAAAGTGGAGTATCCCTTGATGAACCTCCTGTAATAGTTCGCGAACCCCAAAAACCTCTGCAGGGCCTTCAACCCCACTGGCTGTGGCCACTCCAACACGGCTGTGACCTTGGCAGGATCCATTGAGAGGCCCGAGGTGGAAATTACGTATCCCAGAAACGTGACCGTGGTCACTTCAAATATACATTTTTCCACCTTCGCGTAGAGCCTGTTCTGTCTTAATTTGTTTAGGACAAATTTTACATGAACCCTGTGTTCGGCGAGGTTATTGGAATAAATCAGTATGTCATCGAGGTATATCAATACGAATCTACCCAAAACCTCCCGGAATACCTCATTGATTAATTCTTGGAAGACGGCTGGCGCATTGCACAACCCGAAGGGCATCACTAGGTACTCGTAATGCCCGTCGGGTGTGTTGAAGGCCGTCTTCCACTCATCACCCTCTCTGATGCGGATTAGATTGTACGCCCCCCTCAGATCCAATTTAGAGAAGATCTTTGCGGCTGTGATTTGCGTAAATAAATCATCTATCAAGGGTAACGTATAGCGATTTTTTTTTATCGTGATCTTATTGAGGCCCCGATAATCAATGCAAGGTCGGAGACCCCCGTCTTTCTTTTTAACGAAAAAGAAACCGGCCCCAGCAGGCGACCGGGAGGGCCGGATGAACCCCTTGGCTAAGTTATCACGAATGTATTCCTGCATAGCCATCTTCTCTGGACCGGACAAGTTATACAGATGACCCCTAGGAGGCATACAACCAGCACGGAGATCAATGGGGCAATCGAACGGGCGATGAGGGGGTAACTGATCAGCAGACTTAGGACAAAATACATCAGAGAATTCTGCATACTCTTCGGGAACCCCCTCCACAAGAATCTTGGTCCGACCCAATGTCACCTTCCCTAAACACCGTTGGTGACAATGATCGGACCATCTGGTTACCTGACCCGTAGCCCAGTCTATGTGCGGAGAATGGATTTGCAGCCACGGCATGCCTAGGATAATAGTCGAGGTAGACATGCGTAACACAAAAAATCGTAACTGCTCCCCATGCAGTACCCCTATGACGACCTTCACCTCCGGGGTCTGTGACAGGGGGCGATCCCGTTGCAGAGGGGAATCGTCCACTGCCGTGACCTGAATGGGGGGACTCACTGGAGTGAGGGGAATACCCAACTCCTGAGCGAATTCAAGATCCATAAAATTAGCCGCCGAGCCAGAATCAACAAACGCTTCAGTGGCTACAGACTTATTCTCCCATGTGATAGTACAGGGGAGAAGCAATTTTTTCTCTTTAAGAGGTGAAAATTGTGTGCCTAGGGTGTCACTCTCCACTACTCCTAGACAAAGTCATTTTCCAGACTTGGTAGGGCAGTTTCGCACCCTATGCCCTGCTGCTGCGCAATACAGGCACAGCTGTTCCGTCATTCTCCACCGTCGCTCCACCTGGGTCAACCTCGAACGACCAATCTGCATTGGTTCGGGCGGAGGCAAGACCGGAGAGGGTGAGACAGGCGGAGAAGGTGTCACTAGGGGTGTAGCGGACGGTGCCGCGTAAGATGTCACCCTGTCGTGGTGAGTACCCCTAACCTGCTTCTGATGGCGTAACCTACGATCAACTCGAATGGCCGATGATATGGCCTCATCGACTGTCTCGGGCTCGGGTATAGTCAACATTAGATCAGAGACTTCCTCCGACAACCCAGACAGGAAGTAATCCATCAGAGCAAAGTTATCGAATCTAGCGGTGACTGACCACCTACGGAACTCTGCCGCATAATCCTCGACCGAGCCTCTGCCTTGCCGCAAAAGTTTGAGCTTCCGCTCAGAGGACGCGGCGAGGTCAGGGTCGTCATAAATTATGGCCATGGCCTTAAAGAATTCCTCCACCGAGGTCAGGGCAATATTGGTAGGAGGCAGGTTGTATGCCCAAGACAGTCAGCAAAGTTTTAATAAAGATGACCCGTTGGGTCTCCGTCCCCGAGGATCGGGGTCTCAAGTCAAAATACGACAACACTCTACTCCTGAAATTCCGGAAGTCAGACTTGTGGCCGGAAAACTTATCAGGTACAGGTATACGTATATCAGTACTAGGAGAGGATCGCACTGAATCAACTGACGTCTGGAGGGTTTGCACAGAGCCTGACAGGACATTAATCATAGTCTTGTGGCTACCCAGCACTTGGTTGATGTTTTCCACCGAAGTGGCAAGTGCGCCCAGACGGTCAGTGTGTGCGTCCATTTGCATTTTTGGTCTGGCGTTCTGTAACGATCGGTGGGCGCAGAGAGTATCTGATTACCGGTGATCTGCAGTATCACCGGAAATACAGATATATACCAGATTATAAGTGATCTGCAGTCTCACCGATAATCCGATATACAAACTAACCTCTGTTCACCCGAGTAGAGCGTTGTGTTTGGTGCAACAGTAATACAGAGGACAAGCCTCAGTGCAGCAAGGAGTACTGCACAGATACCTTCCACAGGTCTGAGCTCTCCAAAACGGGAGGAGTCAGACTAACAGTGGGAAGGAAAGTCTGAAAGTGACACTCAGACGCAAGTGTCACTAACGGGACAAGGAACCGCCTCCAATCGTGAGGTCGGTTCTCGAGGTCGGGCAAGCCAAGTCGTAAACACACAGACAGATAAGGTACAAGATAAGCAGACAAAAGGCAGAGTCAAAGTACAGGCAGGGTTCGGCAACGGGGTATCAGATATATCGGGGTACAGAATCAGGAGGCAGAAACAGTCTAGGAGCGAGCCGGGGTTCGGCAACGGAGTATCAGAAATAACGAGGTACAAGATCAAAGTTCAGAAGAGTAGTCAAGGCAGGCAAGAAGTCATAACAGATAATCACAATCAAACTAGTACTTTAAGCTATCAACGAAATCTAGCTTAGTGTAGGATTACAGCTCCAGCTGGTCCCGGCACACTAACGGATCTGACTACGGATCTGGGTGCTCCCACATGTGTGATCGCACGCCAGACAAAGAGCAAGTGAACAACCAGCAGTATATATACTCTAGGACCTTTCCAGGACCTTCCTAATTGCTGGTCCAATGGGAGCAGTGGAATTTGTCAGCTGACCCAGCTGGTCAGCCGACACCCTTCTAACTGCTATTTAAACTCTGCCTCTGTGCTCGCGCGCGTGTAAGTCTGAGTCTTGGTGGACTACCAGTCCCAGCCACACCAGTACTGTCATGCAATGTATCTAATGCGGGGGCCGCCTCTGATGCGGATTCCGCCGTTACCAATGCGGATTCCGCCGCTCTGCCTGGACGGCTTGCGGCGGTTTTTCCGCGTTGAGACGCGCTAGTAGTATTGCCATGCGGACAATCTTCCGCGTCCAATGCGGACCCCACCGCTCTGCCCATGCGGCATGCGGCGGTTTCTTCGCGTTGTGCCGCCATGTCAGACGCGGAAACAGCCGCCTCCCTCTGAGTGCTAGCGGCGGCTTTTCCGCGTTTCCTCACACTAACCCCACCATCAGTTCCTCTCAGAAGCTCACCATTTTCTTCTAACAGTGATCCCTTCCAGTTCTGACAATATTTTGTCAGAACTGAAATATACCAGTTGCTGTCAGTTATATATCAGCAGCTGTCAGTTACAAGGCAATGTCCATGTTTCCCTATGGCTCAAGTGGGTGATATTACAGTTTAACAGTGTGCTAACCAGGAAGCTGTTAGGGGTTAATGGCCATTTTCAAAATGGAGGACGGAGAAATCCATTGATCGTAGTGGACAAATGGGACGCAGGAGAGGAGAAGGAGATTGATGAGTAGACCACACAGGAGGCAAGTATGACGTGTATGGTTATTTTGACTTTTTATTTTCAGTACAGGTTCTCTTTAAAGAAAGTCTGAAGCCATAATTAAAATGGCTTTTTTTCCTTATAGCAGGGGCATGTGTGCCCCTGCTAAAACGCCGCGATCCTGTGGCTAAACAAGGGTCCTTTCCCCTCCATATCCCCCCCCCCCCCGTGCTGCCCGGGGAGCGCTTCCGTGTGAGGCGGGGCTATGAGCTGCAGCCCTGCCTCACGCGTCTATCAGCGGCGGGTCTCCGCCGCCCCTCTGTCTGTCTTCGCTGAGAGGGGCGGGGAGAGGCGGAGATCAGCCACTGATAGACGCATGTGAGGCAGGGCTGCAGCTCATAGCCCTGCCTCACACGGAAGCGCACAGGGGTAGCAAAATCTACGACCAAGTTGAACGTGATCTAGCAGGGGGGGATTTGGAGGGGAAAGGACCCTCGTTCAGCCGCGGGATAGCGGCGTAATATAAGGAAAAAAGCCATTTTTATTATGGCTTCAGACTCTCTTTAACCACCCTGGCGTTCTATTAAGATCGCCAGGGCAGCTGCATGAGGGTTTTTTTTAAATAAAAAAAAAAATATTTCATGCAGCCAACTGAAAGTTGGCTGCATGAAAGCCCACTAGATGGCGCTCCGGAGGCGTTCTTCTGATCGCCTCCGGCGCCCGGAATAAACAAGGAAGGCCGCAATGAGCGGCCTTCCTTGTTTTGCTTAGATCGTCGCCATAGCGACGAGCGGAGTGACGTCATGGACGTCAGCCGACGTCCTGACGTCTGCCGCCTCCGATCCAGCCCTTAGCGCTGGCCGGAACTATTTGTTCCGGCTGCGCAGGGCTCAGGCGGCTGGGGGGACCCTCTTTCGCCGCTGCTCGCGGCGGATCGCCGCAGAGCGGCGGCGATCGGGCAGCACACGCGGCTGGCAAAGTGCCGGCTGCGTGTGCTGCTCTTTATTTCATGTAAATCGGCCCAGCAGGGCCTGAGCGGCACCCTCTGGCGGTAATGGACGAGCTGAGCTCGTCCATACCGCTAAGGTGGTTAAAGAGAACCTAAACTGAAAATCAAGTCAAAATAACCATACACAGGTCATACTTTCCTCCTGTGTAGTCTACTCCACAATCTTTCTCTTCACCTGTGTCCCATTTGTCCACTGTGATCAATGGAATTCTCCGTCCTCCAATTAAAAAATGGGCATTACCCCATAACATCTTCCTTGTCAGCACACTGTTAAGCTGTAATATCACCTGCTTGAGCCATAGGGAAACGTGGACATTAACTTGCACATTCAGTTGTAACTGACAGCAACTGGTATATTTCAATTCTGGCAAAGTATTGACAGGACTGGAAGTGATCGCTGTAAGAAAATGGTGAGCTTCTGAGAGGAACTGACGTTGAGGTTAGTATGTAATATTAATTTGCAGCTACGTCATGGGTTTATTTTAAATCCTTTTACTCTGCAGGTTCCCTTTAATTCTTCTTAAAGGGTACCTAAAGTGAAGCTTCCATATTTATTTCCTTTTTAAGCAATACCAGTTTCCTGGTAGTCCTGCTGATGTTTCTGGCTGCAGTAGTGTCTGAATCACACATGAAACAAGCATGCAGCTAATTTAGTCATACTTCAGTCAGAAACACCTGATATGCATGCTTGTTCAGGGGCTATGGCTAAAAGTTTTAAAGGCAAAGGATCAGCTGGACAGCCATAAGCATTGTTTCAAATAGGAAAGAAACAACCTTTTATATCCCTTTCGGTTCCCTTGAAACAATACCAGTTGCCTGGCTGTCCTACTGATTTTCAGCCTTTAAAGAGAATCCGAGGTGGGGTTAAATCTATACACAGAGGCTGGGTCTGGCTATAGTGTCCAGCCTCTGTTGCTAGTTGAATCTTCCCTAAATCCCCCCTGCGCTCTACACTAGCCCATAAATTACAGCCGCGCTGGCGACACTGAACCTGTCGCAGCGGACTCTGTTTACCATTCTAGTGCCACTCATGCCGCTCCCCGCCTCCTGCAGAGCGCTGATCTCCGCCCACGTCCCTTCCCTCACCGCTGATTAGAGAGAAGGGACGCGGGTGGGGACCGGCGCTCTGCAGGAGGCGGGGGAGCGGCGTGAGTGGCACTAGAAAGGTAAACAGAGCCCGACAGTGCGGCTGTAATTTTTGGGCTAGTGCAGAGCGCAGGGGGGATTTAGGGAATATTCAACTAGCAACAGAGGCTGGGCACTATAGCCAGACCCAGCCTCTGTGCATAGATTTAACTCTAAGATCCCCACCTCGGGTTTTCTTTAGAGAACAAGCGACACACATGCTAACCTAGAAATAAAAAACACTTAAAGTGACTCCAAGCTCATAAAAAAAAAAAAATGAAAGTTGTACTTACCTGGGGCTTTCTCCAGCCCAGTGCTGGTTGGGAGGTCCCACGACGGCGTCCTGGCTCTTCTCCTTCTTCTCCCCGCTCCGGAATGGCTGACAGGCCGCAGCCCGGGCGACACTCGCCCGAGTGTCGGGCTGCTCCTTCAGCGTATGACGCGGATTAAGTCACACGCCGGCCGCCTCGCGTCATCACGGCGGCCGGCGTGAAAGTACTGCGCATGCGCGATTAAAGTGCGCATGCGCTGTACTGCCACGCCGGCCGCCGTGATGACGCGAGGCCGCCGGCGTGTGACGTAATCCGCGTCATACGCGGAAGGAGCAGCCCGACACTCGGCTGAGTGTCGCCCGGGCTGCGGCCTGTCAGCCATTCCGGAGCGGGGAGAAGAACAGCCAGGACGCCGTCGTGGGACCTCCCGACCAGCACTGGGCTGGAGAAAGCCCCAGGTGAGTACAACTTTCATTTTTTTTTTTATGAGCTCGGAGTCCCTTTAAGTAGATAAATTCTACTTCTACTTAACAGATGTATTGTGCTATCCATGTAATGATTGCTGTGAATTTTATAAAGGAAAAGCAGAAAATCCTAGGCAGTGGCCATCTTGCCAAGCTAATGCTGACATCATATCCTCTCTGACTCTCTTGTTTTCCCCGCTCCCTTCTCTTGCTCATTGTGTATTCATTAGCTGCCCTCCTCCGAGTCTTCAGACACGCCCACTGAGGTGTATACTAACCAGGGCTGTGGAGTCGGAGTCGTGGAGTCGGGCAATTTTGGGTGCCTTGAGTCTGAGTCGGAGTCGGGAAAAAATGCACCGACTCCTAATGAATTTGTAACTGTAATTAAAATAGAAAATATGATAAAATGTTCTATTTCTCAGATAATAGTCATTAAAAATAATGTATATATACAGTAAAAGCTGTGCTTTGTCCACAAAAATGAAATAAACCAATCAAAATTAGTTACTTGTGCTGCTTCAATAAAGCAGTCCCCGTATTTTTAAGGTCAGATATACATATCTGATTGTGACTGTATATATGATGTGTACACAGGAATCTCTTATATATACTAAATAACATCTATGCTGTAAGAATAAAGCCTGATGTGTAGCCATGTCACTAATAGAGATGGTCAACGGGATGGAAATAATTCTGCATTGATGCTGATTTATGCAAATGTACGCACTCCCTTTGCTGATGAAATCAAATAATTTGATATGTTATTAAAATTTGGTTTGGTGACTACAAATTAAAGGGTAACTGAGACGGATGAAAAGTAAAGTTTTATACATACCTGGGGCTTCCTCCAGCACCCTTCAGGCTAATCAGTCCCTCGCTGTCCTCCACCACCCGAATCTTCTGCTATGAGTCCTGGTAATTCAGCCAGTCAGCGCAGTCCGGCCGCATGCCGCTCCCACAGCCAGGAACATTCTGCACCTGCGCAATAGTGCTGCACAGGTGTAGTATGCTCCTGGCGGCGGAGTGTGTGCATGCGCACTACGCCTGACTGGCTCAAGTACCTTGACTCATAGCAGAAGATCCAGGTGGTGGAGGAGTACAACGAGGGACTGATTATCCTGAAGGCGGCTGGAGGAAGCCTCAGGTATGTATAAAACTTTAATTTCATCTGTCTCAGGTTTACTTTGTTACACAGTAGTACTATACTCTACATATGCACTCCCCACAGAGCTGCAGGGAATCCACTGAGAATGCTGTGCACATTGAACACAGAGGTGTTGTCTGTTTACAATCTCCTCATTCCCCTGCAGAGTACCTGCACATCATTCTTACATGTACCCACACTTACATTGCCTAGGGCCTGATAGATGTTCTTTGTTCCGGTTTGTACCTTTTACAAGTACTCTTACCAAAGACTAGTTTTAGTCTAAAAGGGAATAAATATAGTAGTCTACATATCCTTCTCACTTCAGTTGTCTTGTAAAATTCCTAAGCGTTGGCAGTTAAGAGACGAATTTCATGTTACATACTTTTAATCAACAAAATTGTAATATGCAAATTAGAGGAGTCTGAGTCGGTGGAATCCTAAACTGAGGAGTCGGAGTCGGTGGATTTTCGGACCGACTCCACAGCCCTGATACTAACAACTGCACTGTCTATTTTTTTTATTTACACATCCAATCACTGAGTCACCTCAGTCTTGCTTGTAAACACAAGTAATAGGGTGTTTCTGATAAGCAGCTAGGCAGGGAAATAAATGGAAGAGTAGGAATATATTATAGATTAAAAAAAAAAAAAAACTCCCAACATTCAACTCTTTGGCACTGTTTGGCACTAGGGCCAGTGCTCCTAAAGTACAAACCATAACAGCAGAACAAGTTTTTTTTTTTTTTTTTGCAAGTTCTGAGTGCAGGATTAGCATCTTTATCACTTAACCACCTTAGCGGTATGGACGAGCTCAGCTCGTCCATTACCGCCAGAGGGTGCCGCTCAGGCCCTGCTGGGCCGATTTTGATGAAATAAAGAGCAGCACACGCAGCCGGCACTTTGCCAGCCGCGTGTGCTGCCCGATCGCCGCCGCTCTGCGGCGATCCGCCGCGAGCAGCGGCGAAAGAGGATCCCCCCCAGCCGCCTGAGCCCTGCGCAGCTGGAACAAATAGCTCCGGCCAGCGCTGAGGGCTGGATCGGAGGCGGCTGACGTCAGGACGTCGGCTGACGTCCATGACGTCACTCCGCTCGTCGCCATGGCGACAGGAGAAGCCAAACACGGAAGGCTGCTCATTGCGGCCTTCCGTGTTACTTTTGGCCGCCGGAGGCGATCAGAAGAACGCCTCCGGAGCGCCATCTAGTGGGCTTTCATGCAGCCAACTGAAAGTTGGCTGCATGAAATAGTTTTTTTTTTTTTTTATTTAAAAAAAACCCTCATGCAGCCGCCCTGGCGATCTTAATAGAACGCCAGGGTGGTTAATACACTCAGACCAGTTGCTGTTGAAATTTGATTTTTATGGTGACCATACCCTTTTAACCTCCCTGGCGGTATAATTTCCAGATTATTTATTTTTTTCCAAAAGCGGTGCAATTTTTTTCCTCAAGCTTTCAGACCTTTGATGGATCTGCAGCAGCCCTGCACATTCCGCACCTCTGAATCCAACTCAGAATTACTGCTCTGAGCTGCGGATTTCCATCCTGAGCCTGACTCAGAGTTACCGCTAGGAGGTTAAAGCTTTCAGGGCTGGTTCACACTTGCAGTGCAAATCCCAATCGCAGTATAGAGCCCACCCGCCTTTGGAAGCATTCTAGTACACAAGTGCTTCCAGTGAAGCATAGTGGTGGCGGCAAATTTAAACAGGGTAATGGCGCTGGAATGAAGTGTACAAGAGCCTTTTCTGTCCGTAGATATCTAATTTGCCTTTACACTCTCACTTTAAGCCCTGTTCAAACTCGAAATCGCAGTCTCCTAGCAATTGTGATTTTTGCATTACTATTTTTCTCTTATTTTTTTTCCTACATTTGCTTTTTGCGAATCTTATTTCTGTGTATGAAAATCACAACGCAGTCGCCAGAAAATGCTGCATGCAGCTTGATAGGTGGAAATCACAAACTCGTCGCAGTGAGTAATCCCATAGGATTACTTGTGCTACAGAACCTTGCTGATTGCCAGCTGTCAGCAAAGTGCAAATCACGGGCCGAAAGTGTCCAAGTGAGAATGGGGCCTGAGATAAGTATTCACAGTTCATAAGTTCTTCTCCCCCTCCCCCCCCCCTTTTTTTCCCAGCCTTTTTCCTAAATGGATTAAATTATTTTTTTTCCCCTCAGAATTCTACACTCAACACTTCATAATAACAACGTGAATAAAGTTTAATTAAGGTTTTGGCAAATTTATTAAAAATAAAAACTGATAAATCACTGCATATAAGTATTCAATGCCTTTGGGCAATGCTTTATTCATCCACCTTTGGCAGCAATTACAGCCTTAAATCCCTCTGACCCCTCTCACCCAGCTCACTCCATCTTCCAGCGCATGCCTTCAGATGTAAGATTCCGGTCAATCGCTACCAAAACCTCCAGACACAGGAACAGCTTTTTTCCTCAAGCGGTAGCCATACTTAATGCTGAACCACGTTAGAGCTGCTAGGACTTGATAGTATTCAGCACAGAACTGTAAATGAACAATTCTCACATTGCTTACTGCCACTATACTTATGTCAGCGCTGCGTAATATGTTGGCGCTTTATAAATACAATAAATATATAAAATGTCCTTGACTTATAAATATACACACTGTCTGTCCTTGTATTGTTTTTGTTTTTGTTTGTGTTTGTTAAGCAACTGCCAAGACAAATTCCTTGTAGGTGCAAACTTACTTGGCAATAGGGTTGTCGCGATATACCGGTATCGCGATATATCGCTGTTTCAATGTGCATGGTTATCATACCATGCACATTGTCAAAATACCGGTTTTTCCACTTCCGCATTTGCCAGCCGTTGCCGCCCGTCCCCACTCAGCGAGTCGGCTCTCAGGCGCCGGATATGATGCGCGTCCAGTGAGGACGCGGCTGCTGGCACGCACAGACTGCCTCCCAGGCTCCCACCAGCGGCGCATTATGCAGAGCACTTCTCCTGAGTCCTGGGCTGGCGTCATCAATGACGCTCGTTCCCGCCCAGCGTCTCTGCACTCTAAGTGAATGAAGCACTTAGGACTGAGGACTTGGCTGCTGACAAGTGAGTATTTGTCCCCTGACTCCCCTCTCCCTCCCTCTGGCTCTCCACCTAATTCTAGCTACCCCTATCCCTATGCTGCGGCCACCTACCACTGGCTACACCAATCCCTGGCTACCTATGCTGCGCCATCTACCACTGGCTACACCTATCCCTGGCTACCTATTCTGCACCACCTACCACTGGCTACACCCATCCCTGGCTACCTATGCTGCGGCCACCTACCACTGGCTACACCTATCCCTGGCTACCTATGCTGCACCACCTACCACTGGCTACACCTACCACAGACTACCTATGCTGCGGCCACCTACCACTGGCTACACCTATCCCTGGCTACCTATGCTGCGCCACCTAGCACTGGCTACACCTATCCCTGGCTACCTATTCTGCACCACCTACCACTGGCTACACCCATCCCTGGCTACCTATGCTGCGCCATCTACCACTTGCTACACCTATCCCTGGCTACCTTTTCTGCTACACCCATCCCTGGCTACCTATGCTGCGGCCACCTACCACTGGCTACACCTATCCCTGGCTACCTATGCTGCGCCACCTAGCACTGGCTACACCTATCCCTGGCTACCTATTCTGCACCACCTACCACTGGCTACACCTATCCCTGGCTACCTATGCTGCGGCCACCTACCACAGGCTACCTATGCTGCGGCCACCTACCACTGGCTACACCTATCCCTGGCTACCTATGCTGCGGCCACCTACCACTGGCTACACCTATCCCTGGCTACCTATGCTGCGGCCACCTATTACTGGCGGGTGGGGGCACATTATTTAATGTGAGGGAGTGGGGCCCAGGTCCAAATTGTTTAATACCGTATACCGTAATACCGTCATACCATGGTATTTTTTTTGACTGTTATCATACCGTTGTAATCCTACTTGGCAAAATAAAATTTTTTGCATATGATGCCACTGGTTTAGATCACCTATCCTTAGCCAGTTTCACCAATTCATCTTTGTAGGACTTCTCAAGCTCCATCAGGTTGGGTTGGATGCGTCGGTGCACATCCAGAACAGGGCTGTGTCAAAATCACCCGAATCCTCAGTTTATGAAACGACCGACGCCAACTTTTACTTCAGGAACCTAAAATGGCCCAGATTTAGACTCCTTAGCAGGGCTGTGGAGTCGGAGTCGGGGCAATTTTGGGTGCCTGGAGTCGGGGAAAAAATGCACCTGCTCCGATTTCTAATGAATTTCAACTGTAATTAAAATAGAAAATATGATAATGTTTCTCAGATAATAGTCATAAAATTTATACACACAGTAATAGCTGTGCTTAGTCCACAACAATGAAATAAACCAATCAAAATTAGTTACTTGTGCTGCTTCAATAAAGCAGTCCCCGTATTTTTAAAGTCAGATATACACATCTGACTGTATATATGATGTGTACACAAGAATCTCTTATATATACGAAATAACATCCATGCTGTAAGTATAAAGCCTGATGTGTAGCCGTGTCACTAATAGAGATGGTCAATGAGCTGGAAATAATTCTGCGTTGATTCTGACTTATGCTCATGAAATCAAATAATTTGATATGTTGTTAAAATTTGGTTTGGTGACTACGAATTAAATGGTACCTGAGAAGGATGAAAAGAAGTTTTATACACACCTGGGGCTTCTTCCAGCCCCCTTCAGGCTAATCGGTCCCTCGCTGTCCACCTCCACCATTTGGATCTTGGAGTCCTGGTAATTCAGCCTGTCAGCGTAGTCCGGCCGCATGCTGCTTCCACAGCCAGGAGCGTTGTGCACCTGCGCAACAGTGCTGCGCAGGTGTAGTATGCTCCCGGCGGCGGAGTGTGTGCATGCGCACTACGCCAGACTGGCTAAAGTACCTGGACTCATAGCAGAAGATCCAGGTGGCTGAGGACAGCGAGGGACTGATTCGCCTGAAAGGGGCTGGAGGAAACCCCAGGTATGTATAAAACTTAAATTTCATCTGTCTCATGTTTACTTTTACACAGTAGTACTATACTCTACATATGCACTATCCACAGAGCTGCAGGGAATCCACTGAGCATGTTGTGCACATTGAACACAGAGGTGTTGTCTTTCACCCATAAACCTGGTTCAGATTGTGCATGAATAATGTGTAATAGAGGAAGAATCCCCTCATTCTCCTGCAGAGTACCTGCACATCACTCTTACATGTACCCACAGTTACATTGCCTAGGGCCTGATAGATGTTCTTTGTTCCTGTCTACCTCTTTACAAGTACTCTTACCAAGGACTAGTTTTAGTCTATGACTAAAGGGAATAAATATGGCAGTCTCCATATCCTACTCACTTCAGTTGTCTTTTAAAATTCCTAAGCGTTGGCAGTTAAGAGACGAATTTCATGTTACATACTTTCAATCAACAAGATTTTAATATGCAAATTAGAGGAGTCTGGGTCGGTGGAATCCTAAACTGAGGAGTCTGAGTCGGTGGATTTTTGTACCGACTCCACAGCCCTGCTCCTTAGTCTAATACTTACCCGGGCTGTGGATTTGTTCCAAAAACGTCTGGGCTCTAGGCTGGGCCGGTCAAGGACATTCAGAGTTGTTCTGAAGCCACTCATTTGAAATCTTGGCTGTGTGCTTGGGGTCATTGTTCTGCTGAAAGATGAACCGTCGCCCCAGTCTGAGTTCAATACTGCACCGAAGCAGGTTTTCATCCAGGATGTCTAGATACATTGCTTCAATCTGCTTTTCCTTTATCCGGCCTAGTCTTCCAGTCTCTGCTGCTGAAAAACATCCCCACAGCATGATGCTGCCACCACCATGCTTCACTGTAGGGATGGTATTGGCCTGGTGATGAGCGGAGACTGGTTTCCTCCAAATGTGACGCCAGGCATTCACACCAAAGAGTTCAATATTTGTCTGACCAGAGCATTTTGTTTCTCATGGTCTAAGTCCTTCAGGTGCCTTTTGGCAAACTCCAGGCAGCCTACCATGTGCCCTTTTTACTAAGGAGTGGCTTCCGTCTGGCTACTCTACCATACAGGCCTGATTGGTGTATTGCTGCAGAGATTGTTGTTCTTCTGGAAGGTTCTCTCCATAGAGGACGTCTGTAGCTCTGACAGTGACCTTTGATTCTTGGTTATCTCCTTGACTAAAACCCTTCTCCCCTGACTGAGTTTAGATGGATGGCCAGCTCTAGGAAGAGCACTGGTGTCTTTGAATTTCTTCCACTTACGAATGATAGAGGCCACTGTGCTCATTGGGACCTTCGAAGCAGCAGAAATTTTTGGGTAACCTTCCATAGATTTGTGCCTCGACAATTCTGTCTTGGAGGTCTACAGATCATTCCTTTTCGATTCATGCTAGGTTTGTGCTCTGACATGAACAGTCAATTGTAGGACCATATATAGACAGGGGTGTGCTTTTCCAAATCTTGTCCAATCAATTGAATTTTTACCACAGGTGGACTCCAATTAAGCTGTAGAAACTTCTCAAGGGTGATCAGGGGAAACAGGATGCACCCAAAGTCAATTTTTAGCTTATTGGCAAAGGCTGCCAATACTTATTGTACATGCCCTTTCTCCCAAAAATTTTTTTAATTTTTTTTTAAATAAATTAGCAAAAATCCCAAGTAAACTTGTTTTTTTTTTTTTTTTTGGTGTGTGTAGTTCTGAGGAAAAAAAATAGTCCATTTTGGAATAAGCCTCTAACTACAAAATGTGGGGGGAAAAAGTGATGCGTTGTGAATACTTTCAGGGTGCACTATATTTCTGCAACGGACTACACAAATATAGTATGTGACCTACAAAGCCATTAGAAGTGCATGGACTGCAGTGTCTGACCAGCAGTATGTTACTGTAACGCACTGCTGCACACTTTTTTTTTTTTTTTTTTCTCCAAGCGCTACATTGACACATTCATTGTCAGTAAATGGGATTAACACTGCAACGGACAGCAGCGTTGCCTTGTAAATGCGAATGAGGCCTTAAAGAAAACCTGTAACTACAAAAAGTTCCCCTGGGGGTTACTTGCCTTGGTGGGGGGAAGCCTCCAGATCCGATCGGGGCTTCCCCCGTCGTCCTGTGTCCCACGTCGGTCTCGCTGTGCCCCTCCGAACAGAGGACATGTAAATATTTACCTCCCGGCTCCAGCGCAGGTGCAGTATCCGCTCGGAGGTAGGTGGAAATACCCAATAGCTGTCAATCTGCTCCACTGCGCGGGCGCAATTCTCCTGCACCTGCGTAGTAGAGCGGATCCGACAGAGATCGCAGGTTTTTTTTTTGTTTTTGTTTTTTTTGTTTTTTTTTTTGCACCCTTTCAGACCCTAAAACCTGGAAGGAAAAAATCATGCTGCCAGGGAGATCTGCAGCAGTTTTGCAATCACTCACCTCCCTGGTTCCAGCGCTGCAGTTAAGCCTCCATCCTCCGGGTGGCGCTGCAACTCTAAAGTGAAATTGCCAGCTTTCGTCATGACGACAGCCGGCGATCTCACCAGCAGGAAGCAGAGCCCCGGAGAGGAAGAATTGCAGCAGACGTCGGGATCCCCGGGAGGTATGTAGAAATGCTCCCGCTGCGCTCATTGCTTTGCATTCAGCCTCCGGCGGCCACCCCGAGCTGAGGTCGGGATCACCACTCTTAGCTGCGGTTTTCCGCCTCGACCCTAGCTCGGGATAACCGTCAAGGAGGTTAAGGCAGCCATACACTGGTCGATTGCCACCAGATCGGCCAGCAGATAGATTCCTCTGTAATCTAATCTGATCACAGAGGGATCTATTGGCTGCCTATACTGCAAACAGTTTGAATCGATTTCACTATGAAATCGATTCACAATCTGTAGAGCTGCAGTTGCTGTCGCCCCAGCATACATTAACTGATCTGGCCGGCGCGAGACCCTCATTCTCCGCTGTCTCTTCTCCGCTCTGGGCTCCGGCTTCATTTTACTTCCTGTCGGGGCAAGTTTAAACTGTAGCCGGAGCCTAGCGCATAGAAGTGATCGCGGGGACACGTGCCGGCGGAACAGGTAATGTATTGCAGCTAGCGTCGGTCGTGGGACATTCGAAACGCCGCTATCGACGCGTTCCCGAAGCGCTGGCAATCGAGTGAAATTTTCCGCGTGGACAGATCGATTTCGGGCGGTAATTGGTCGATCGGTCAGCGGTTTGCGTATCAGTTTCACAGCAAATTCGATCAGTGATCGAATCTGCTGTCGATCGGCGGGAAATCTGGTAAGTGTATGGGCAACTTTAGGGACTGTGGCAGGCACTAGCTGCATTTTTATATCTACTCTCAATAGAGCAGAAATGCATTTCTCTTTGGGGAAAGGCCATTGAGGGTAACTCAACTGCTTATTAGTCTCTAGGCCATGGATACAGGATTCTTCAATAGCACCTCATCTGTAATTTGTTTTGGATGCTGCTAGTACAGTCTACATGGAAATTCTGCATGTTCATATACTATAATAAATATTCTGCAGCACTTTACGGAGTACATTGCTACATCACTCACTGTCCCTTAGATATTGCATATGGTTTAATTGGACTCTAGAGCTGTGCTTCTACACGGTTTGGCTATATTTAGGTGTGCTGGAAAGCATCAGGGAAGGAAAATGTCTTATTTGGCTGCTTTCAATTGCTCCGTGAAAAGTAATAAGGCAGCTTTACCTTGTCCTTCTCATTAGAGCACTCATCAAATATCAAACTGAGAGTCTTATAGCATATACTTTCCTCACAACGTGTTTTATATCTGACCTTTTTTTTTGCAGTCTTATCATTGGACCCTCTGGGGTCAGCAAAAAAGGCTAATGAAAATGCAAAGAGCTCTTTAAAAGGAATGGCTGAAACAAGAACTGCTTGCCAGCCTGTTTGCTGGCTGCAAACTCCCAGCACAGGCAGTGGTTTCATGCATGCACATTTAAGCGGGTGGTGGGCGGTCCATTGCGTAAGATATTTTTTATTTATTTACTAGAAGTCAACCACAAACATGCGTGCAGTGGCAAAAGCTCCCGTTCATTTGCATTATTTTGCATCTGAAAGGCCAAACCACTTCTCTTGATAAGTAAAGCTTATTACAGTAGTTTAAAGTAGATCTATTTATAAATGCTTACATTTGTTCTTTAAAATCTGTGTCAGGAAAAGAAGTGAGACGCTTGCCTACATAGCAGCCTGTGGATGGTCCATCCAGTAGCCCACTGCTGCTGTTTGATATGTTCTCGCCGATGCAATCTCCTCGATGTATAAACACCGTTGTACTGCATATGCGCAAGTATGGCCGTGCCCACATATTAAGCCACACCCACTCCTCCACATAGATGGCTTCCTCTTTCAGAGTGATAAGTGGATAATACAAGATCAGTCAAACTGTCATACAAATAGGCCATTTTCTAGAGTGATCTTTAGCCAATGTGTTACTGATTTTATAAAGGCCCAAGCAGCATATTCTGTGGCGTTGTGCAAAGTATAATACAAACATGGTACATAATAAAGGCCATGGTATACACCAAAAAATCCATAGCCATTTCTAAAACACAAAAGGGTGTGTATGTAGCCTTGTTCAAATCCTGCTAGCTTCTCAGGGACATAAAAGAAATGCTTCCTTCCATCTACTCGCTCAGTATCGCCATAACATTCTCAAGACCACTCTGGTTTTAAAAATTGCATGTTGGGCAATTTAACACCCCCCTAAAAAGCTACCAATTTGTAATCTTTTACTTTGCAGGCTAGTCTAAGTTAAATATATTTGTAAATGGGCCTTAGAAGTGATTATGCACATCCCATGTTTGGGTATACAAACTTAGGCCCGGTTCACATTAGCGTTCGCTATCAGGATTTTCCGGATCGGATCCGGAACGCATACTGTACAAACGGAACGTACGTTCCGCATAGCAATGTAAGGTCTATGCGGACGTTCACACGCGTCCTTTCCGTACGTACTGGAGCCGGATCGGATCCGGACTCTTTTCCAACATACGCTATTTTTTGGGTCCGGATCTCCGGCCCACGCATCCTGACCGGAGTCTGACAGCATCATCCGGAACACAGAAACCAATGGGGAACGGAAGGCACAGAACACACTGCCTACAAAAACCTGACATTCTACCCCACTTCCTATGCGTATCCAAGTGGCCATTTCGGATGGGGACACATGGGCCAAGCATGTCTGGAGTGGAGCAGCAGTGACAGACGTGCTGGGGCTATTTTGGCAGAATGTCGGAGGTGGAGGTGAGGCCTACAGCGGAGGAACCTGATTCTACAGGTGCACCTTCTGCTGACCCCAACGTTTTTTTTATTTAATTTCGCTATTTTTTTGCCCACGGATCCTGATGGCAGCCTGATGCAAACGGACCGGATCCTGATCGGAACCGTACGGTTCCGATCAGGATCAGGTCCTGATCCGATCAGGAGTCGGTCCGTTTGCAAGGCAAAACGCAAGTGTGAATGGGGCCTAAGGCCACATGTACTGGTGAGGATCACAAAGCAGGGCAGAAGCTGTACAGACGCATAGCTAGCTTGAATGTGTTCTGTTCCTATGCAAGGAGTGTAGCGGTGGGAGGGTAAAGTGTGGAGAACAATGGTCTCGGACACAGGAGGGGTCACTGAGGCCCGGTTCACATTAGCATTCGCTATCCGGATTTTCCGGATCTGATCCGGACCGCATACTGTACAAACGGAACGTACGTTCCGCATAGCAATGCAAAGGCTATGCGGACGTTCACATACGTACGTTCCGTACAGTACGGAGCCGGACCGGATCCGGACTCTTTTCCAACATGCGCTATTTTTTGGTGTCCGGATCTCCGGCCCACGCATCCTGACCGGAGCCTGACCTGAGCCTGACCTGAGCCTGACAGCACCATCAGGAACACAGAAACCAATGGGAAACGGAAGGCACAGAACACACTGCCTACAAAAACCTGACGTTCTACCCCACTTCCTATGCGTATCCAAGTGGCCATTTCGGATGGGGACACATGGGCCAAGCATGTCTGGAGTGGAGCAGCAGTGACAGACGTGCTGGAGCTGTTTTGGCAGAATATCGGAGGTGGAGGTGATGCCTACAGCGGAGGAACCTGATTGTACATGTGCACCAGGTGCACCTTCTGCTGACCCGAACATTTTTTTTAATTATATTTAACTATTTTTTGCCCACGGATCCGGATGGCAGCCTGATGCATGCCTGATACAAACGGACCGGATCCGGATCGGAACCGTACGGTTCTGATCAGGATCAGGTCAGGATCTGGTCCGTTTACTTGCCAAAACGCAAGTGTGAACGGGGCCTGACTGCTGCACACATGCTGAAGGGCTGACAGTGCAGGAGGGGTGGAGTAAGTGGGGAAGACCATGTACTCAGCTGAATTGATTCTCCTGACTGATTCCTAGTGTTGTCATTAAAGGCCACGAAGCAAGTAAAGGCAGTGCTGGGGATTTTAGTGCCACCACAGGCCATAATAGAAATTGTAGCTAAAGCAGCGTTTAGACCGTAATTTGGGTTCAGTCACAAAAGTAGGCCCAAATTACTATAAAAAGTGTAATTCGGCTGCCAGCTATAGCTGGAAGCCAAGTTAAGTATTTTCCCACTGTCCACGGCGACCTGGAAGGGGAATAGTAATTAATGTCGCTGGGACTTTTTCGGCTTTACCCTGCGCCCAAATTTCCCGACGGCTTCATTATAGTTCCGCAGCTCCGAATTGTTTGAGAGGAGTTGCTTTTAAGTTTTTGACTAATTTTATTTTGTGTATGTTAAAATATGATTCAGAACCAATATTTGAATTTTTTACTTCTCTTCAACAGCTTAGTTTGTTTTCAAGCACACTTAATTTTATAGGTGTATTGCTAAATATGGATACTTCCTGGGCTGACCATATTATTTGTTCTTAGGTTGCATCTAAAGGTGCTGGTTTGAATCCTAATGCAAAGGTATGGCAGGAAATTCCACAAGGAAACACTGAAGCTGCACCAGCGGTCAATGGCACTGAAGAGTCTTGGGATGAGGCAGCAGCCGCAACAGAAACGCATGCTGAAGGTCTATATATACAGTTATAACAAACTGCTTGCCTTTTTGTTTTTACATGTGTAGTATGTAGATTTTGTTAAATTGGACCCAAACTCTTGCACAGTACACAATGAATAGTCTTTGGTCCACATACAGTTGCTGAAGCATTGCTGTGTTCTTGTGCTTGTTTAGCTAGAGCAAAGTGACCAATTAGTTCTTATCCGCAGCTGAACTGTGGTTTAAGCCCAGCAGCTTGTGGCAAGTCCTTTCATGTGCTAATGCAAAAGCACACTATACCAGGACTAGGTGCATTCAGTGTTTGGCCAGCCTGTCAGCAGTGGCAACACTGAGGAGCGGGAGATAACTGCAAGAATGTGACTCTTACCAGGGGGAATCTGTGGGCTAATAAAAAGGAATGGTATCTACAAGATGGTGGAAAGAAGTAGCTTCTTTGCTGCCCTTCTTGGCACGAGAACTGTCAGACTACTGTACCCACCTGCTTCCCATATTAACCATTTAAGGACCGCAGCGATTGAAATCTACGCCCTGTTTTGGTGGGCTTTTGGCTTGCAGGGCGTAGATTTCAATCACTGTCTGCAGCGCGCATCTGCCGTCTCCGCCGCTACCCGCCAATCGTGCCGCTCAAACCCGACGATTCTCGCCGCATCTCACAGGCTCTGCCTGTCTCTGACGCCAGTCATGTGAGCCGGTCAGGAGCCGATTTCATTGGCTCCTGGCCCTGTCTTTCAATGTAAGCTGTTCCCATTGGCTTACATTGAAAAACAGGGTCAGGAGCCAATGAAAGCGGCTCCTGACCGGCTCACATGACTCTGCCGTCATAGAGACAGGCAGAGTCTATGTCCTGGGGGTCGCGGCGATGACGGCTGTTGCGACGGGTATGTGCTGCGATTCGTCGGGATTGGACCAGCGGTCTCTGGTCCTTAAGTGCCCAGAGACCGCTGGTCCTTAAGTGGTTAAAGTGTACCTGAAGGCAAAAAAAGAGCAAAAGTTCGGTGCTTACCCCTCAATAGAGGAATGTCTCTGGATAATCCTGAGGCTCCCCCATACGCCTGGAGCTCACTGTTCCAACTCTTGGACCCTCTGAACCTATTTGACAAGAACTTGTTGGATAAGTTTGCACGACCACGCTCCCATTCGTGTACTAGCACGGCTGCACTGATGGGCCACACCTGAGCAATAGCTGCTCGTGCATGGCTTTTCTGTTTGGAGGTGTCCATTAATAATGTCAAGTACTTCGGCCCCTTTTATACAGCAATTATTCAATCAGAACAGTGATTTAGCTGTATTTATTCGCACCTTGACCTGTACTGATGATAGGACACTACTAAAATGTTAGCCAATTATTTTGTTCTAAAGACAACATTTAGGGAAACTGGAGACAAAATCTAATGAAAATGAATAAGCACCTGATCACTGCACAAGCTAAATGTCATTTGCTACAGCTGAAACTGCAAACCTAACATTTGTCATAACTAAAGCTTTAATGACTATATATTGAAGTAGTCTTTTGTGAAAAGCATGGTAGAAATTTTATAGCATTTGAGCAAGGTTTTTTAAACTATTAGTTTTCTTTATTTTCACAGGCAATTTAGAAAGTTTGAACGAGGTTTGCAAACCGTTCGAAGTAATGTATTCCCCCTCTTGTGAAGCAAATAGGAATGGTCTTTTAGAAGAACCGGTGGTAAATGGAATGGACTTACTAGTACAAGACGAACTTGGATACCAAATGTTTGACGTATCAGGTGTGTGTATGATTGTCTGTTTCCCAGGCCAGTTAACAATGCATGTTAATGCTGAGCAACATGGTGCCAGCTTGGCACAGACTTGAAATGGGGGAGGAGATGAAAAAAAAAAGGAGGTCTTTGCAACATAACCTGTACACTTGAATATACAGTCACAATCAGATGTGTATATCTGACTTTAAAAATACGGGGACTGCTTTATTTAAGCAGCACAAGTAACTAATTTTGATTGGTTTATTTCATTTTTGTGGACTAAGCACAGCTATTACTGTATATATATAAATTATTTATGATGACTATTATCTGAGAAATAGAGCATTTTATCACATTTTCTATTTTAATTAGTTTAAATTCTTTAGGAGTCGGTGCATTTTTTTCCGACTCCAGGCACCCAAAATTACTCCGACTCCACAGCCCTGCATTATAACACTTGTATGGCAGGGCATTTCCTTAGCATGAACTGCCATTGACTCCTGACTATTAAGTAAATCACAACAGTGAATGTAGGCTTTTTGCATACCCAGCTGAATCCCTGGTTCAGGTGAATCTACTCAGTTAACTCTGTCTACTCGATTTAAAGGGCAACTGACGCAAGCGGGATATGGAGGATGGCATATTTATTTCCTTTTTAACAATGCACATTGCCTGGCTCTCTTGCTGATCCTCTGCCTCTAATACTTTTAGCCATAGACCCTGAACAAGCATGCAGCAGATCTGGTGTTTCTGACATTGTCAGATTTGACAAAATTAGCTGCATGCTTATTTCTGGTGTGATTCAGACACTTAAGCAGCCAAATAGATCAGCAGGGCTGCCAGGCAATGTGTATTGTTTAAAAGGAAATAAATATGGCAGCCTCTGTAGTCTTCTCACTTCAGTTCCCCTTTAAAGTGTACCAGAGACGAATAAATACAAAATATTTATAAATACCAGGGGCTTCCTCCAGCCTCTTCTGCACTGATCACTCCCACGTTGTCTTCCTCCGCCTTCTCCTCGTCCCGGTAGAAGCCAGCCAGAGGAGCGACTCGCCAAACATTCGGGGCTTCTACCGGGACCAGGAGAAGGCGGAGGAAGATGTGGGAGCAATCGATGCGGAGGGGGCTGGAGGAAGCCCCAAGTATTTATAAATCTTTTTGTATTCATCTATGACTTATTTTAAAATTGTGTCCATAGAACCCACTACCCAATTTCTTTGCCTTCAATAAAAGTTTAGGCCAGCTTTACTGTAGCTGAAACTGAGTCCTGTCTTCCTGCATGTGGAATCTGCACGGTCAGCTGTGAAAATGCTCCCTGTTGTTCATTTGCCGCTGAGCTTCCTGGTTTATAGATAAGTGAAAACCTTTCGAACAGTTTATTTTTAGAAAGGATGGCCTCTTCTGAAATACCAATACTATTCATCATCTTCCCAGCAGTTTGCATGTGGAAGCTGTCTTGTTTATTTTAGGTTTTCTATCGTATTACTTACATTTCTATAAAATGCAAGTTCAGCCTAAACATTTTAAATCTGATTTCTTGGCAGTATATAGACTGTGACCTTTGTGTAGAGGAGATGCTTGCTTCCCCAGGAAACTTCCCTCCAGTCAACCCAATGCCCCCCCCCCCCCCCCCCCCCCTCCATGTTTTGTATTTCCCAGTCTCTCATACTCGCCAGGAGGCCCTCAGCCGACTGTAGCAATCCATGGGCTTGATTCACTAAACCGTGATAACTCAGATATCACCCCATATCAAAGATATCACCCCTTATCAGAGTAGCATAGCGAGCGCTACAAACTTGTGCCTGTAACTGGCAATGGCACTCGTCCTGCCCTGAGCCCCTTTGGGTTTGTAGCGCTCACTTTGCTACTTTGATAAGGTGTGATATCTTTGATAAGGTTTGATATTTGAGTTATAACGGTTTACTGAATCAAGCACCATGTCTGTAAATTGTCACATGATTGCAAAGTATGTTTCAGCCATGGGAGTACTTGCAAGCCTCCTGTGTATTGCTCACAGTCCTATACCACTGGTATGCTTAGTAGCAGGATATACATTGCGAGTAAGCATGCCAGAGAATAGGAGGGGCTGCCAGATTACCCCTAGAATGTAAGCCAGTCCTCCCCAGACAGCTGTAGAATCATTGCTAACTCCAGTATAGGCTTATGGACCAGACTGAGGGCTGCACCTGGTCAGGCATCCAAATCATGAACAGGCAATCCAGAAAGCCCTCAGCTGGCTGCACCAATCCCTGTCCCTAGTCGTTGTTAACCACATCAAAGGGGTTTTTACCCTAACGGACGAGCTATTTTCACCTTTCAGTTCTCATCCCTTTCATTTGCTAATAGCTTAACCACTACTAATCACAATTAAATGATCAATATCATTTTTTTTTTATTTTTTTTTCCACCACCAATTGGGCTTTTTGAGTTTGTTTTCAGTAATTACTTTATTTTCCATGCATTTTAAAAGGAAAAACAAGGACAAAAATGAAAAAATACACTTTTTCCAATTTCATCCCCTATAGTTTTAATATAAACACTGCAACTGTGCATAAAATCCACACATTTTATCTGCCTATTTGTTCTGGTTATCACAAGCTTTTAATTATGTCCCTAGTACAAAGTATGGTGACAATATAGTATTTTATAAATAAAGGTGTATTTTTCTTTGTTTTTTTCACTATTTGCACGTGCACAGGAATGCATGTGCGGGAGCACGCACAGCAGCACTGTCTGACTTATAAAAACGTCCTGGAGACATTAAGAGGCTTAGCAGGACGTTTATAAGTCAGCTTGTCATTAAAGGGAACCTGAAGCGAGTAAAATTATTTAAAATAAACACACGACGTAGCTGCAAATTAATATCACATACTAACCTCACTGTCAGTTTCTCTCAGCTCACCATTTTCTTCTTACAGTGATCCCTTCCAGTTCTGACAATATTTTGTCAGAACTGAAATATACCAGTTACTGTCAGTTATATATCAGCTGCTGTCAGTTACAACTGAATTTGCAAGGTAATGTCCATGTTTCCCTATGGCTCAAGTGGGCCATATTACAGTTTAACAGTGTGCTGACCAGGAAGCGGTTATGGGGTAATGGCAATTTTCAAAATGGTGGACAGAGAATTCCATTGATCACAGTGGACAAACAGGACACAGGAGAGGAGAAAGAGATTGAGTAGACCACACAGGAGCTAAGTATGATGTGTTTGTTTATTTTGACTTAATTTTTAGTTCAGGTTCTCTTTAAGTGGTTAATGGCACAGGTACTACTCACATCTGTAATAGCAGGAGGGCCTCCTGGATTGTGACCCTTTCAGTTATTTCTTTTAATTTGAAATCTCAAATTGGCACTGTGCCGAGCATGACACTTTCACTAATGGCACCGCTGCATTGTATTAGAAATATGCACTGTAGAGAACGGTGTGCAGTCACTCTGTTGTCAGGACTTGGTGGACGTTTAGTCTGACCATAGCCACTGCACCCTGCCAGTCCTCCCATGTGACCATGCACTGCTTTGTATTGGGCACATCCTAGTCAAGTGGATCTCTGTGAAAAGCCAGAATCATAACAGGTGTGTATATTGTTTGCTACCAGTAAGGTTGTATACAGCCTCCCTTTGGTGCTCAAACGTTGCACAGCTCTGTTTTAAAGCTTTATATACATATTAATCAGTCACTCCTAGCCTCTAAACCTCATCATGGAAAGATCAGGTGACTGTTAGATTTTTATTTTTTTATGTATATTTTCGAATCATTTACTATTGTTCCACTTTCCCTGGATTCTAGGGCCTAGAACAGGGGTCTGGAACCTTTTTTAGCTGAGAGCCATAAACGCCACATTTTAAAATGTATTTTTTGTGAGAGCCGTACAATGTTTCAAACTGGGACAGTGCGCATGCGCATCAGAGGGCTCATGTCCCTGTTGCCATGCCGATGTGTATACAGTTGATCAGCTGGGCAGTGGAAGTATCAGACACCGCTTCAGCATCTCTTGGGTTTCAGCAACATCAGCAATTTCCCCGAGAGCCAGAGAGGAGAAATACCAACTGACAGCTTGTACAATTAGCCAGCTGACTTGGGGGTTGATTCACTTAGTAGGACGAGATTGGCCCAATGGGTTGCCTGTCAAAAGACAGGCAGCCTATTGGGCCAGTCAAAGTGCAGGGATCTTGTCCTACAACGTCACTAGACTGAACAGGGTCCAGAGTGGGACAATTGTAGCAGCTGTTCGTTTTGGGGTAGCGCGAGTAAGTTAGTAGTGCACGCTATAGCAGTAGTGTGCCTACTCTAAAAGTTTTACTTGTGCTGCCACACTAAGCTGCGCCGGTTGTGCGGTGTAGCTTAGTGAATCAACCCCTACTGATTTGTCTGTGAGCCAGATCTGGCTCCGAGCCATAGGTTCCCTACCCCTGGGCTTGAAGATTCAAAATAAATGGGTATAGGGTTAAGATAACTCCTTTTTTTCTTTTTTTTCTCTTATAAATTCTCAGCAGAAGTACATAGTACAGCGTATTACATAGGATAGCGTAACACAGGCCATAGAAAATGCCGAAAGCGGTGATCAGTTAGTTTTTTTTACTTTTTTTGATGGAAGCATTACCTTCTGTGCTGGTTTGCTGGGCTTTTTAAGTATTCATGTCTTCCACTAGTAATGTAAGGCTCTTTGCTAGTATATGAGAAAGTCGTTTTTGGCTTAAGGATGTGTTTGCCGGGGATATTTTAGTCTCGCATAGGTTCAAGTTTCTTGCTTTGACATGTGCTGACATAATCGCTAACACTTCTAGGGTTTCAGCTTCACTGATGGGGATCCCTTCATATGCATTCCTTAGCCAGAAGTAGTAGTACCCGTGATCTTTATATATTTTGTGCAGTGGTAGTAATTTTACATTACTGTACACCTGATGAACTATGTAGGTTTACATTTGTTTTCAAATGTAACGTACAGAGCTGATTAATCTGTTGGTGGTTTATAAATTAAAGAGACACTGAAGCGAGACTAAATCTCGCTTCAGGTCTTATGTATAGCAGGGGCACGTGTGCCCCTGCTAAAACGCCGCTATCCCGCGGCTTAACGGGGGTCCCTTCACCCCCAACCCACCCCCCGCAAAAGTTGGTCGTAAAATGGTCGCTGGTAATCTTCTTCCTGGAGGCAGGGCTAACGGCCGCAGCCCTGCCTCCCAGCGCGTCTATCAGACGCGCATCGCCGCCTCTCCCCCGCCCCTCTCAGTGAAGGAAGACTGAGGGGCGGGGGAGAGGCGGAGATACGCGTCTGACAGACGCGCATGGGGCAGGGCTGCGGCGGTTAGCCCTGCCCCAACCAGGAAGCGCTCCCCCGCTGCACGGAGGGGGTTTGGGGGGGACAGGGACCCCCGTTACGCCGCGCTATAGCGGCGTTTTAGCAGGGGCACGCATGCCCCTGCTAGCTATGAGGTCTGAAGCGAGATCTATTCTCTCTTCAGACTCTCTTTAAATTGGTTACTTTTCTGCAATCTGTTGTCTTGACTGTGTATTTTCTGTAGCTTACAGTGCCCCGTATTCCAAGCAGAGAGGCTTCCTGTAATTACTTCATAAAGTAGCACTTTTTTGCCCTCAGTATGACTTAAGCTGCAAACTATTTTTAAAGTGTTCCTGCACAGGACAGAAGGAACACAGAGAAATGTATTAGAGAGTTTAGCCTGTCTAATTCCATCTCATCTGTGTCTAATCACAAGCTGTAATTTGATCTCTCGGCTGTCAGCTTCCTTGGCAGAGCAGCTGATTTGTAAACATAGTATGTTAATCATGTCTGCTTCCATTGAAGCAGGAAGTAGACACACTGAAAATTTATTGCAAGATTTCTATCAGCAGTAACAGATGTTTTTTCTTTAAGGCTATTATGCTGTTGCTTATTTTTTAGAGCAGAAAGGAAATTCTGAGTTCAGGTCCGCTGTAACCATCACCTTTAATCATCAGGTAGTTCTAAAAGCGCTACCAATAACAATCTCTGTAAAGAAATGGTGTTCGCCTCATGGCTGCACTGTTTTGCTCTATGGCGAGGGGAAGGGTTGTGATGCATGAGCGATTTCACACTGCATAATCTTGCTTTGGAGCCTTGTGCCCACATTAGCTTTTCCTCGGCTGAAATGATCATCCCAATCAGTAGCTGATACCCCATTTCCCATGAGAAATCTATTCCTTTTCTCAAACGGATCATCAGGGGGCTCTGTATGGCTGATATTGTGGTGAAACCCCTCCCACAAATGTCAGCACTGAGGTCTTGACATCACAATGTGGGACCCTTGTTGCATCGTGGGAAATAACAGCTGTTTACAGCTGTTTCCAACTGCCAAAAACAGCAAGCAGCATCTCCTTCCACTGACATCACCTGCCAGCAGTAAAAAATGTCACCCTGTGATGTCAGAATGTAAATCTGGGAGAGGGAATATTTTACAATGGGCAAACACCGACTAAATCATTTATTCATAATTATTGTAAAAGGTAAAGAACTTTTTTTTTTATGACATTATTTTCACTGGATTTTCCTTTTTAACCACTTGAGGACCCAGCCTTTATCCCCCCCCCCCCCCCCCTTAAGGACCAGCGCTGTTTTTTATGATCTGTGCTGGGTGGGCTCTGCAGCCCCCAGCACAGATCAGGTTGCAGGCAGAGCGATCAGATCGCCCCCCTTTTTTCCCCCCTATGGGGATGATGTGCAGGGGGGGGTCTGATCGCTCCTGCCGGCTGTCATGTTGCCGGGGGGGGGGGGGGGCACCTCAAAGCCCCCCTCCACGGCGAAATTCCCCCCCCCCTTCCTCTCACCCCTGGTGATCGGGGCTGCACAGGACGCTATCCGTACTGTGCAGCCTGTGACAGGATGTCCTCTGTCACATGGCGGCGATCCCCGGCCGCTGATTGGCCGGGGATCGCCGATCTGCCTTATGGCGCTGCGCAGCAGCAGCGCCGTTCAATGTAAACAAAGGAGACAAACTTCTCCTGCGTTTACATTTAGTCTGCGAGCCGCGATCAGCGGCTCGCAGGCTATTCACGGAGACCTGCTCCGTGATCTATGAAACGGCCGCTCGCGCGAGCGCCCTTTCCTGATTAATTAGGGAGGCACCTGGTGACGCAGATGTGCGTCGCTGGTCCTCCAGCTACCACTTTGCCGCCGCATGGTATGAGTGTGCGGTCGGCAAGTGGTTAATGTCAGTCGGAAATCTAAAGTGTGTACGTTTCTTTAGACCACATACACCCTTAAATTTTTTCTCTGACATGGCGCTGGTCTTTATTCTCTTGCCTGAAAATCCAGAGTCTGGTTGTCCCGTTTATATTTTATTTATTTTTCACTAGCAATCCATTGGACTAGATCTGGTCTGCCCAACAGCCCTTTTATTATTTTGGCATATAAAACGGTATATGCAGAAAATCTTGCAGAGTCACAGATTTCAGGATCAAGAGCCATTTTTCCAATAAGTTCCATTACATTTCCTGTTGCATAGCAGCATGTGTGCACCACTTCTCCTGAGGAAGTAAAAGTTTGTTCACGAAACGTGTGAAGTCTAGTTCTGAGCTGTTAGTGTGATTTGAAAATTGTATTAAACATATACAGGTTACCTGTGAAAAGTGAGGCTTTGTTTTTTTAAAGTTTTATAATTTCCTTTTAAATCATGCTTTTTCCTTCTTTACAAAGGTGATGGCACTTCAGCAGTTCCACAGGCAGTTTCTGCAGAAGACCTTAAAGAGTGTTTGAAGAAACAACTTGAGTTTTGCTTTTCAAGGTACTTTGATGTGCATAATAGTTGGTCTACTGTCCATTGAGGGTGCATACTAGTAAGTTGCTGTGTGAAGAGCTTTTGGTCTGGTTCACACTATGCTTGCAAAACACAATTGCCTAGCAATTGCATATTTTTATTTTATTTACTTATTTTTGCATCGTGAATTTTTGTGGTTTTTTTTGTTAGTTGCATTTTGAGATTACCATTCAAGAGAATGAGAATTGCATCACAATCGCTGCCAAAATGTTGCATGCTGCAGGTTTGGGATTAATGCAAATTAAAGGCTGCAGTGAGAATGATCCCACAAGGATACAGTTTTCACTGAGCACCGGTGTGGTTAGTTTACATTTAGTGTTGGTTGCTTGACCTCTCAAGCAACCAGCAAGCACACTAACCAGTATCAGGGCAATCCCTGCCTGTGCCAGGGGGGAGGGGTCTTACACGGTTTATGTGTATAGATCTTGACCTGAGTCCAAATTCCAGAAATGTTGCTTTACTTGCATGTATGCTTTTTCTTTTATCAGAGAGAACCTATCAAAAGATTTGTATCTTATGTCACAAATGGACAGTGATCAGTTCGTACCTATCTGGACGATTGCAAACATGGAAGGAATAAAGAAACTGACCACTGACATGGACCTCATTGTTGAAGTTCTCCGCTGTAAGTAAAACTGCTATTTAGTTAGTAATGGAGAGGAGTGAATCTCCATATTGGATTCATAGATCCCTGTCTCTCAATTTGAGATGTCTGAGTCTAATAATTACACCTTTCTTACAAATGTTATGTAAATTACATGCAGAGTAGAATTAGGCCAATCAAATGCACTTCCTAAGTACCTATAGTATTGTGGATTAGTGGAAATTTAGAAGTATTTTTTGGAAATTGGTATTTTCATGTTCAGACTCATTATCTAGTTGTGCTTGCCTGTAAATTTGCACCTATTAATCATTCTAAAGGTGGGTACACACATCAGATAAAAGTCTTTGGAAAATGAAAGATCACAGACCAATGGTACACTTTGCTATGAATTATTTTTTTATAAATGCATTTTAACAGGATTAATAAGAAAAAAATGTAAAAATTCATTATTTCTCAGTTTTCGTCCATTATAGCTTTAAAATAATCCATGCTACCATAATTAAAACCTATGTGTTTTATTTGCCCGTTTGTCTCGGTTATGACACCATTTAAAGAGACTCTGAAGCGAGAATAAATCTCGCTTCAGAGCTCATAAATAGCAGGGGCACGTGTGCCCCTGCTAAAACGCCGCTATCCCGTGGCTAAACGGGGGTCCCTTCACCCCCAACCCACCCCCCGCAAAAGTGTGTCGTAAAAAGGTCGCAGAATTTCCCTTCCTGGAGGCAGGGCTAACGGCTGCAGCCCTGCCTCCAGTCGCGTCTGTCAGCGGCGCATCGCCGCCTCTCCCCCGCCCCTCTCAGTGAAGGAAGACTGAGAGGGGCGGGGGAGAGGCGGAGATACGCGCTAGCAGGGGCACGTGTGACAGACGCGCGTGGGGCAGGGCTGCGGCGGTTAGCCCTGCCCCAACCAGGAAGCGCTCCCCGGGTGTATCGAGGGGGATTTGGGGGTGAAGGGACCCCCGTTAAGCCGCGCTATAGCGGCGTTTTAGCAGGGGCACACGTGCCCCTGCTATTTATGAGGTCTGAAGCGAGATTTATTCTCGCTTCAGACTCTTTAAATGTTGTCCCTATCACAATTTATGGCGCCAATATTTTATTTGGAAATAAAGGTGCATTTTTCCATTTTGCGACCATCACTATTTACAAGCTTATAATTTAAAAAATGTTCGTAGTATACCCCCTTCAAATGCATATTTAAAAAGTTCAGACCCTTAGTTAACGGTTATTTTTTATTCTTATTTCCCCCCCCCCCGTTAAAAATTGTATTGGGTAATATTTTGGAGTGGGAAATTTAATTTTTAATGTTATATGTGTAAATTGTAATGTAAAAAAAAAGTAGATGTAGTTCTACTATTTGGCCACAAGATGGTCACCTTGAGCTTTTTTTTCTCTCCTTGTGCTTCTCGCTAACTGGAAGCACAAGGGGGACGGGGCCTTTTTCTGCAAAAAAAAAAAAAAAAAAAGACTGAAGGCTCTAGTTAGAGCGCTTCAGTTTTTCTGCTGGGGACACGGATCGGTCATTGGGAACCATGTTCCCGTTCACTAATCCCAGGGCTACCGGGGACATCACGGGAGCGCGGCACCGCAGCAGAGCAGCCACCCGGATGTGAGGATCACATCTGGGTGGCAGAAATGGTTAAAGAAGGTGTGTATGAGATCTGCAGATATAGACTATGAATGCATTTTGCAGGAAGAGATCTTTTGCAGATACTGATCTGTTGCATGTGTACAGCATCTTGCAAAGATTTTTATGTGATAGGGAGTTCAGCTCAATAGAATAGTCTGTGGAGGTATGGCTCCTACGACATGGAAGGGGGTAAAATTTGTCTGTGATCTTTCATTTTCCAAAGACTTTTATCTGATGTGTGTACCCACCTTTAGGGCTCAAGCCCGTTAGAAGCCTTTTCTAAGCAATAGTGATTTGAAAAGGCTCTTCCTAATGCAATGCTATGGGGGATTTTTTTTTATAAAATCACATCTCTCTAGTGCAGGGGTGTCAAACTCAAGTGGGCCAAAACTGATCGCTGGGACCTAGTTGCGGGCCAACCTCAATGTCTACTAGCCACCTTCCTCCCTTATAAAGTTCCCTGGTGGAGTGGGCCAAACATAATGCAAAGTGGGGAAACCACTTTGGGGGCCAAATTTAATTGCTGAGGGCCAAATTTGGCCTGCAGGCCGGAGTTTGTCATTTATGCTCTAGTGGGATCAGCCCCATAGCATTACATTCACAAGAGCTTTTCTAATCACAAAGTGCTCCAGTGGGTTCCAGACCTTAACCACTTCACCACTGAGGGGTTTTACCCCCTGACCACCAGAGCAATTTTCACCTTTCAGCGCTCCTTCCATTCGTCTATAACTTTATCATTACTTATCACAATTAAACGAACTTTATCTTTTTTCCACCACCAATTAGGCTTTCTTTAGGTGGGACATTATGCCAAGAATTATTTTATTCTAAAATGTGTTTTAATGGGAAAATAGGAAAAATGTGGGGGAAAAAAATCATTATTTTTCAGTTTTCGGCCATTATAGTTTTTAAATAATGCATGCTACTGTAATTAAAACCCATGAAATGTATTTGCCCTTTTGTCCCGGTTATAAAACCGTTTAAATTATCTCCCTATCACAATTGGCGCCAATATTTTATTTGGAAATAAAGGTGCATTTTTTTCAGTTTTGCGTCCATCCCTAATTACAAGCCCATAGTTTATAAAGTAACAGTGTTGTACCCCCCTGACATAAATATTTAAAAAGTTCAGTCCCTAAGGTAACTATGTATTTTTTTTTTTTTATTGTAAATTTTTTTTTTTTTTTTTTTTTTTAAATTACTAAGTAACTTCTTGTTTTTAATGCGACCTCCAAGCGTCCTTCCGGCCGCTTGGAGGAAGTACTTGGAGGCTGGGTAAGTGTTTTTTTTTTCACAATGATCGCGCTGTTCATCGGAGAGCAGCGGATCATTGCGGGGCTTAGATCAACGAACGGGAATGGATTTTCCCGGTCATTGATCTCCGGGCGGGCGGCGGTTTTACTAGCGGCAGGCGGCGTGTTTACGAGCGGGAGTGCGGGCAGCGGCGGGAGCGCGGAAAGTACGGATTTCTCTGTCCCTGGGGGTTAAAGGATGGAAAAAGGGACGGAGAAATTCGTACGGGCGGGGGTAAAGTGGTTAATCTGTTAGTGGAGTAATGTATGACAGTTCCTTACCACCTGTGAATTAAGTCCCACCTTCTCAAGTAGACACATGGTTTCTACTATAATGCATGAGTGCTGGGATATGTAGCCTGGTATCTATTCATCTATCTCTGAGCTGTGTCAAGTTTCCAAAGCTCTCTTGCCACATGAAACTGGTTTATAGTTCATCAACTTTATATATATATATATATATATATATATATATATATATATATATATATATATATATATATATATATATATGTATGTATGTATATGTATGTATATGTATATATATGTATGTATATATGTGTATATGTATGTATATATGTATATATATGTATGTATATATGTATATGTATATATATGTGTATATGTATATGTATATATATATATGTATATGTATATATATATGTATATATATATATATATATATGTATATATATATGTATATGTATATGTATATATATATATATATGTATATGTATATATATATATGTATATGTATATATATATGTATATATATATGTATATGTATATATATATGTATATGTATATATATATGTATATGTGTATATGTATATATATATATATGTATATGTATATATATATATGTATATGTATATATATATGTATATGTGTATATGTATATGTATATATGTATATGTATATATATGTATATGTATATGTATATATATATATATACATATATATAATGTATATATATATATATGTATATATGTATATGTATATGTATATATATATATATATATATATATATGTATATGTATATGTGTATATATGTATATGTATATGTATGTATATATATGTATATGTATATATATATATATATATATATATATATATATATATATATATATATATATATACCTGATTTATTATTGAAATTTGACTTTTTTTTGTTTTTTTTGTTTACTTGGACCTTCTTTATCCCTCTTGCTGTCTTTATTTATTTTTTTTTTTTATTTTTTTTTTATTTTAGCTACTCCTGTGGTGCAAGTGGATGAAAAAGGCGAGAAAGTCAGACCAAATCATAAGCGATGTATTATCATTCTTCGTGAAATCCCTGAAACAACTCCTGTAGAGGTATGATGGTCAACACATCTCGGCTGTATTTCAAATATACAGTTGTCCCTCTCATCATACAGCAAAGCCCCCAGTATCCAGCATTGGCGAGGGCCGCCGGATGCCTGTGCTTGCCGCTTTAGTAACAGGCCAAAAAAGCAACCCCCCCCCCCAACCCTCTGCCCTGTGCAACATTACTCACCGAGCCTCCAGCACCATCTTCTAGCCTCCCTGTAGCTCCTGGCGGCTTTCCAGCATCCTCTGTGTAATGCTACGTACACACATGCGACAACGATCGTTCGTTGAGAACGACGAACGAGCTTTTAATTGATGAAAGAACGACCTGAGTAAAGTTAGTTTTTAAGTGTGTAACGATCTGATCGTTAGAACGAACGTTACATCACGTAAAGCAACTATTGCGCCTGCGCATAAAAATGAGAAGTTTCAGGGAGAAATAGTGAAATGCGCACGTCAAGCCTAGTACGAATGACCGTTTGCAACGATGTACTACTTTTGCAAACGATCGTCGTTGGTTAAAATCCGCCGAGACAGAAATTTCTTTTGTAGCGATTTGGCTCGTTCGTCGTTTGTCTTAATAGTCGGTGGTTCGTTTTTTGTAACGATCGTCGTTAGTAAAGATCGGGGAACGATCGTTACAAACGACTATAGTCGCATGTGTTTACGCACCTTAACCACTTAAGCCCGAAGGGTTGACATTTTTTTACATCCGAGCAACTTTCACCCCCCATTCATTTGCCAATAACTTTATCACTACTCATCACAATTAATTGATCTATATCTTGTTTTTTCCGCCACCAATTAGGCTTTCTGTGGGTGGTACATTTTGCTAAGAGCCACTTTACTGTAAATGCATTTTAACAGGAAGAATAAGAAAAAAATGGAAAAAAATTCATTATTTCTCAGTTTTCAGCCATTATAGTTTTAAAATAATACATGCCTCCATAATTAAAACTCACGTATTGTATTTGCCCATATGCCCCGGGTATTTCACCGTTAAAATTATGTCCCTATCACAATGTATGGCGACAATATTTTATTTGGAAATAAAGGTGCATTTTTTCCGTTTTGCATCCATCACTGTTTAGAAGCCCATAATTTATTAAATCATATTGATATACTCCTTTGACATGCATATTTAAAAAGTTCAGACCCTTAGGTAACTATTTATGTTTTTTTTTTATTATTGTAATTTTTTTAATTTTTTTTTAATTTAAACTTGTATGTGGGTATTTTTTGGTGTGGGAGGTAAACAGGTTTTCTTTTAATATATTTATATGTTTAATTTGAAATTTTTTTTTTTTACAGGTGTAATTTGCTATTTGGCCACAAGATGGCCAGAATTCAAAAGTCCTGGGAGCGATCGATCTCGCTCCCAGGCAGAAGAAAGGAGCCCAGAGCTCAGAAAAGCCGCAGCATCTGAAGAGACGCTGTCGGCTTTTCTCCGGGGGGGTCCGATCAGCGAAAGGGATTTATAATCCCTTTCACTGATCGGTAATCTAGCGGCCAGCAGCAGGGGCGCGCACGGGGGGGCCCGCGGGAGCGCGCGCAGCCCAACTGGACGAGAAATCTCGTCCAGTTGGGCTTAAGTGGTTAAGTCTCCCAGCGTATCACCTGACCCGCGCCTGGTTATTTGACATGCAGGGAGCCATACACAGCCTCTCAGAAGGTTAGACTTCTGGATTCTCTTAAGTATTTAATGTCATGCAAATCCCCCAAAACACAGTCCCCATTATCCCCTCAGGCATGCCGGTTAGTTGAGGCTTCCGGTTGCCTAAGTTTAGGATAATGGGGACTTTGCTGTATGTGGTCATCACTTGTTGCTGATCAAGATCACAATGTTAATTGCAGGAAACTGGCGATAATTTAATCTCTTTGGCAATCTGTAAAGGGTGGATGCTGCACAAAAGGAACACATTTGGGGGAATTGACTGACTGCTTTCTATCCCAATGGGCTTCTGAAGTAGAATGTTTAGAAATAATGCACAGTCTGCAAATTCTGACAATTACAGCCCAGTGTTTTTTTTATTACAGGAAGTGAAAGCACTATTTGATCATGAAAATTGTCCCAAAGTAATAAGTTGTGAGTTTGCTCACAATAACAACTGGTATGTTACATTCCAGTCTGATACCGATGCACAGCAGGTAAGTCTCTTCTGTTATTTCATGTCTTTAGAGAATACTGAAGTCAAGTCTCAGAATTCAGTGCTCTGTAGTGTGACCTGTTGGTGAATGTTCACTGTGTGTGTATTATTTTAATGACTGACTCCAAATGATCAGTAATTCCAGAAAGTCTGATGCAGTGTTTTTCTGATTTTTGGCACCTCCATAAAATTAAGGTTGGCAAGCACTTCCCAGCTTTTTCACTCTTTCCTCCAGTGCCCAAACCTCTTGTTTAACATGACAATTGCCATCCATAGCTACATTGAGAAACCAGACTGACATTTGCTTTGACTTTAGTGACCTTTGTGCCTGGGGCTGATTGATGGTTTAATGTGTTTTAATTATCCAAGCAGTTTATATGTAATTTGTTGACTGGAAATTAGCGTTTTTCAAATACCTCATGCCAGTGTGACATCATAGTTTGCCAAATACACATGCTAGAGTGGATTGCTCTCCTGCCAAGAATCTGGCTTGTGTACAGCTCTGCCCCAATTCTGAGTTTGTTCAGATTTCTTAGTTTTTTCTGCAAATATATGCAGTTGAAAATAGACCAATCAATTCAGACAGTGGCTTTCCATAGGTACATTTTCAAGCTGCATTTGCATGCAAATTTATATAAAATCTACTTGAACTTGGAATTATTTCCATCTCATTGACCATCCCTAGTTGGAATATAGACCAGTGCCTTTACAAAGCTGAAGGAAAGGATCAAGGAGACCTATTGTACAGCGCCACGGAAGATGCTGGCGCTATATAAATCAAAAATAACTTGGCCTCCTTTCAGCTAGGCCAGGGCTGTCAAACTCCAGTCCTCAAGAGTCATATCCACACCAGTGTCCAGGAAGGACTGGAAAATGGAGGAATTTGTTTTACTTGATATAACCACACTCTGTTCAGTTCTATCAATTAATTTGAACTGTGCTAAGTGTGAGGACCTTGGCCCTTAAAGCGGAATATAACCCTGCATTTCAACTTTGCTCTAAAACATTATTTACAGCATATTATATGCAACCAGCATTTTTTTTTTTACTAGACCAGCATTGGAAGGGTTACACACAGAGGTTTAAAGTTCCGTGGAGAGATATGCAGACGCATCCGAAGTTCATAAACAGCCTAAGCAGTTGGCACTGACCACTGTATCGGTTTTCTTTTTAAGCTTTTCAATAAACAGTGAAGTGAGACATCTACAGGGTTAAGTGAAGTCTGACACTGTTAAAGTGACCCTTTAGCAAGATACATTTGGAGACTGCCTATATATATATATATATATATATATATATATATATATATTATACTATTCTAATTGCCTGACTATTTCCTTCTGATTTGGTTTCAATCACAAGCATGCAGGTGTTATACTCAGGACTTTAGTCAGTGCCTGATCTGCTCTCTATGTCGGCATGCCTGCGGCTGAACTCTCGCTTAATCCCCCTGAAATCCCCAGGGGAAGATTTAGGGATTGCTTCCGTGCAGAGGCAGAGCTTTGGGCAGTAGCTCTCCCTCTACTCCCGTTAATCTGCGCTGATCGCCGCCTCTCCCCCCGCCCCTCTGTCTTCTTTCACTGAGGGGGCGGGGAGAGGCAGCGATCAGCGCGGGTTGATTGGTCTTCAGGCAGAGCTACAGCGCTAAGCTCTGCCACCCCCAGGCAGAGTTTCAGGTAGGGCATTAACGCTGAAGACTCTGAAGTAAAAAAAATAAATATATTTTTATTATTTTTTTTTGAGGCTTCAGAGTCTCTTTAAAGTTATTGTTGACACAAATGTAACCCCCAAACACTCCCATCCTAAAAACCTAACCTCTAACACCCCCTGAACACATCCTTAGCTTTTTCTGTGTTCTAGCAGTTTACAGTAATGCTATAGAAGTGATGGGTTGCTTTACAACTATAACAGAAATGAAGTATAGATTGTCCATAGACTCGGAAGGTACGGTATAAAGCAGTGGTCCTCAAACTAAGGCCCGCAGGCCGAATGCGGCCCCCCAAGGCTTTTTCACTGGCCCCCCAAACAAAAATGTATAACTTCTAGATGTTGCCCACTGCACCCCTCAATATCAGCAGTCCCCATATAGAATAGCAGTGCTGGCACCACTCATCCACATACTGTAGAAGCCAGTGAGCAGTCATTCGCTGGCTTCCAATGCAATTCTGCATCAGGTGACACTGCTGTTGTCACCTGGGTATGCTTCACTGGTGCACAAAGATGTTCTTTGGGGCGCCTCATGACTGAATGGCTGCTGCTGGGAGTTCTCCTCTGAGCATGATTGGGGGTGGGGGATCAATACCTGACCACATCCGGTGGGCGCTCGTGAGGGCTGCCCCGGCACAGAGCTCCTGCTTTTCCCCTGCTTTCTCTTCATATAGCATAGATTAGAGTTTTAGTTTTAGTTTTTGTATAGTGTATATAGTGCAGTGTACATAGTGCAGCTAGCAGAAGGCAGTTACAGCTGCTACCTGCGGAAGTTTTGCAAGCTTAAATCCGCCCCAACCGTCCGGGCACTTGCCTGACCCACGTGGAGCGTATGCGGGACCGATCCGGAGCCCAGGAATCCGACATATCTGAGGAGCCGACTCGCCTGCAGGAGCCAGGGGGAGATCGGATGCCTGCAGCCTGACGATCCCCCGGCCCCGTGGAGGAGCCGACTCACCAGCTGCAGAGAGCCGGCCGCCGCCGACTCTCCCTTCCGCCCCCCTTGGAGGAACCGACTCTTCACCAGCTGCCGGGGATCAAGCGAGCCGACTCGACAGCTGAAGGTGAGCCAGCCGCGGATCTCTGGTCTGCTAGAGGGCACCTCCGCCGAACGATCCTACGGCTCACCACGTGGAGGAGCCGACTCACCAGCCGCCGGTGGAGCCACAGGCCCTGTGGGAGAGCCGACTCTCCACCTTTAGAACCATCCGCTGACCCCTGGCCTCCCACCGACCACTGAGACGACCCCCACCAGGCCCCCCCACCGCTGCAGAGAGTCAGCCGCGGGCCTCTCGCCGGTCATCGAGGCGTCCTCTACAGGCTCCCACCGCTGCAGATAAGGCCTCTCACCACCAGGCCCCCACCGCTGCGGAAGCCAGCCGCTAACCTTTGGCCTCCTTCCTGGCCTCCTGCCGTCACCGTGGCTGGCCTCCTGCCGCCACCGAGGCGGCCGCTACCAGGCCCCCACCACTGCAGGAAAGGCCCCCCAGCTCACAGCCTGCTGCTATACTCACAGCCAACCAGCAAGGGTAAGGCCCCACTGCATATATCTGTCTGCTGCCCCCACTGTTGTCCGCTTTTTTTTTTTCTGGGATCCCCCGGAGCCTAGCCTACTAAACTGTTCCCCCAGGGCCTAGCCCACTGTACTGCACCTCTGGGTGATGCACCTAGCCTGCATGCTCGCCTGCGATACTTATGCTTGACCTGGCTATGATTTGCTCGACCTGGCTATGAATTGCTCGACCTGGCTATGAAATAACTGTTGTGCTTTCCACTACCTGCCCTGCTTGGATGTACATTTCTGACTGTGTGGAGGGCTGCTTGGCTGGGACTGATCTCTGTACTGGCATGTGCACCTCTAAGCTGCCTCTTGCCTCCTGTCTGTCCGAACTGGGGGAGGGTGCTGCACACACTCGGCGGAACTATCCTTTAGCTCCAGTATGCCATGCTCCATCACCCCACGCTGGCATCCGTCCACTCCCCACACCTGCGACCGGGGCTTGCCCACGTCACCCCCCTCCACACGTACGACCTTCACCAGAGAGCAACTACTGACGTGGGTGCCGCATGGCCCCTCGCCCCCTGAAGACCTACTCCTATCCAACCAGGTCTGGGACCACATCCGGCAAGTCCTGGATCCAGCTTTGAGACCACATGCAGGCCGGCGGCGGAGAGGATGCCGCGCAGGGGCCCACACGAGGCTGAGAAAGAAGGGAATCCGTTCAGCCATCCCCTCAGTCCTCCTAGGCAATGTCCAATCCCTCCCCAACAAACTGGATGAACTGCGCCTACTCTGTGACAGAAAGGACCTCAGCAGAAGCACTCCAGCCCTCTGCTTCACAGAAACATGGCTACATGAGGACATCCCCGAGAGTGCCCTCCTTCTCCCGGATTACAGCCTCATCCGAGCAGACCGAGACCCTGTCCTCTACAGGAAGAAAAGAGGGGGGGGGGGGGCATCTGCTTCTACATCAGCTCCTCATGGTGCCCCACCTCGTCAGTACTCGATAAGAAGTGCTCCCCTGACCTGGAACTCCTACTAATTCATTGTAGGCTGCCATACTCGCTGCGCGAGTTTTCCTCGTATGTCCTTGCTGGTGTATACATCCCTCCTGATGCCGACGTCAAATCTGCCCTGCTGGCCCTCAATGAGACTTTCTCGCAGTGGGAGACATCCCTCCCGGACTCACTGTTAATCATCGTGGGGGACTTCAACAGGGCCAACCTCCGACAGGAGATGCCACGCTACTACCAACATGTTGCCTGCCCCACAAGAGGCCAGAAAACTCTAGACCACTGTTACACAGCCCTGAAGGATGCCTATAAGGCGGTCCCATGGGCAGCCCTCGGCTCCTCGGACCACTGCCTCGTCCACCTTATTCCCACCTACAGGAGGCGCCTGGAATCAGCAAATCTGACAATCAAGTCCGCCAAAGTGTGGTCTGAGGAGGCCAAGCTGAAACTGCAAGCCTGCTTCGATTGCACGGACTGGAAGTCCTTAGAAGCGCCAGACCTGGATGAATGGGCAGATGTCGCTTCATACATCAGTTTCTGCGAGGACTCCTGCATACCAACAAAATCCTTCAAGGTGTTCCCGAACAACAAGCCATGGTTCACAAACAAGCTGCGTCGACTGCGAAGAAGCAAGGAAGCCGCTCACAAGTCCGGCAACCGGGAGGACTACAGGAGAGCGAGAAATGACCTAAATCGTGAGCTGAGGGCAGCCAAAAAGGAGTACTCTGCAAAGATGGAACACCTGCGATCTATGGACACCAGGGCTGTATGGAAAGGGCTGAAGGCCATCACTAACTACAAGCCCCTACCCAAACATGCAGCACCCAGCCTACAACTCGCCAAAGAACTTAGCAGATTTTACTGTAGGTTCGAGAACCAGGCACGGGTGGGGTGTCTGGTATCGACCACCCCCGCTCCAGGCCCTGCGAGCAACATCCCGAATCCGTTGGCGGTGAGTGAGGCTGATGTCCGGCGCCTCCTATTAACGCTAAGCACCAGGAAAGCCTCCGGCCCCGACGACGTATCTCCTACCTGCCTGAAAACCTGCTGCCATCAACTTGCTCCCATCCTCTGCGACATCTTCACCAAGTCACTGCAGGAAGGCAAGGTTCCCACTTGCTTCAAGATGTCAACCATCATCCCTGTTCCAAAGAAGCAGGGGGTTGTGGACCTTAACAACTTCAGGCCTGTGGCCCTGACATCTGTAATTATGAAAACCCTGGAGCACGTGGTCCTAGCTTACCTCAAGCTCTCCACCTCGCCCCTACTTGACCCCTACCAGTTCACCTACAGAGCAAACAGGTCTACCGATGATGCAATTAATATCTGCATGGAGCACATCAATGACCACCTCGACAGGCCGAACACTTATGTCAGAATACTTCTCCTTGACTTAAGCTCGTCTTTCAACACCATCTGTCTGCACATACTTCATGAGGACCTAGCTGCACTAGGCGTTCACTCAAGCCTACGCCTGTGGATCACGGACTTTCTCACCAACAGGTCCCAAGTTGTCAGGCTGGGCAACATCCGCTCCCAAGCAGTGACAACGAATACAGGGGCCCCTCAAGGCTGTGTGCTGTCCCCGATGCTGTTCTCCCTCTACACAAACAATTGCAGATCGGAGGCTGACTCAGTTAAGGTCATCAAGTTCGCCGATGACACCACTATCGTTGGCCTTGTCACTTAGGATAATATCCACGAGTACTGTCAGCAGGTCGAGAGAATCTGCAACTGGAGCAAGGAGAACAGGCTGGTGCTTAACACAGCAAAGACTGTCGAGCTAATCATTGACTTCAGGAAGTCTGCTCCCACCCCACCTCCAATCCATATTGATGGCATCGAGGTGGCCATAGTGCCCTGCGCCCGCCTCCTGGGCACTAACATCTCCTGCGATCTCAGCTGGAAGTCCAATATCACTGTCATCCAACGGAAGGCCCAGCAGAGACTCTTCTTCCTACGGCAACTGAGGAAGGCCGGCATGACCCAAGAAATTCTGGTCAGCTTCTACTCCGCCACAATTGAGTCAATCCTCTGCTCTTCCATGTTAGTCTGGTATGCCGGCGCCACTGCCAGCGACAAGCTCAAACTACAGAGGGTCATCAGGTCGGCGGAGAGGGTCACCGGCTGCCCCCTCCCCTCACTTGCTCTATTGCACAACAAGAGACTGAAATCCAGAGCATTGAGGATTGCATATGATCCCTCGCACCCAGGTCACCGTTACTTCAGTTTGCTCCCTCTGGGCCGGAGACTTCGTGCCATCCCTACAAAAACTACTAGACATAGAAACTCCTTTTTTCCATCGGCTGTCAGCCACTTGAACTCCCTCCACATACTTCCATCAGTACAAGCCCAAACAAGCGGAGGGGCGGGTTGCGCCACTCCCGGTCAGGCAACTGTACTAACCACCTCACAAGGCAAACAGGACTAACCACTGGTCACCTCTAGGCCTCTAAATGATACTGTGAAGCATGTATATGTAAATCTTATGCGCTATGTAAATGTAACTTATCTCTGACCCTATGTACTCCTTCTCTGTCTTTCTCTGTCTTCTCTTCCCGAGCTATATGTATGTGCCAAAAATAATTCCGGGCATGATCGCTCATGCTTGGCGAAATAAACTTTTATGATTTCTGATTAGATCCAATGTAATGTTTTTAAACATCATTTTAAGTATGTTCCGATCTCCCGCCGTGCAGTTAAATGCATGTGGAACACCCCTGCTGTTAGCTGCATCAGACAATGCATGGGATAAAACTGTTGGAGGCATGTATGCACTGTATATATGTGAAAGCATCCCAAGTGTGTCTGATTGTATCAATGTAATTGTACATGAAATTATTTTTTAATTCATTGAAATCCTAATGCACAGTTAGCAAAACTGCATACTTTCCTTCTAGTAGCCATAAAAGTGTAAATGTCATCTGTGGGTGTAGTTTTTGTAGAAAGTAACCCAGAGTGAGAAAAAGCAGGCTGCCTTTTTAGTGAACAGTCTTAAAGTGAATCTGTAGTGAAAAGTCAAAAATAGATTATCACCTAAGGAGTGGGTCCTATAGAGCCTTCCCTTTATCCTCACAGTCCCCTGGTATCCCAGCAGTCTTCACCGTTTAAATCTCCCACCACAGGAGACTTTGGAAGTCTTTGGACCACTCTGGCGTCCGAAGACTGACAGCTCTGTACTCCACACGCGAGAGGGCGCGTGCGCAGTACAGAGCTCCCTGCCTTCGGAAGTCAGTGTGCTTCTGAAGACTCCCGAAGCCCACCCAATGCGGAAAAGAGCAGTCTCCCACTGATCGGTTGAGACTGCTAATGGGGGGACATGGGGACCTTGAGGAGACCTATAGGCTCTATAGGACACAGAGCCTTTCCTCTCTTTAACCAATTCACCCCCAAGGGTTTTTACCCTAACGGACCAGAGCAATTTTCACCGGTCAGTGCTCCTCCCTTTTATTCCCTAATACCTTTATTACTAATCACAAGAAAATGATTTTATACCTCGTTTTTTTTTTTCGCCACCAATTAGGCTTTTTGTGGGTAGTACATTTTGCTAAGAAATATTTTATTCTAAATGTGTTTTAATGGAAAAAATAAAATGATGGAAAAAAAATCATTCCTGTTTTCAGCCTCTATAGTTTTGAAAGTTAACTTTCTCCTGTGGATAAAACGGACACATTTTATTTGCCCGGTTGTCACGATTATTAAACTGTTTAAATTGTCCCTATCGCAATGTACGACGACAATATAATATTTTGAAATATAGGTTTTGTTTTTCTTTTGTCTGGTCCATAATTACAAGCCCCTATGTAGTAAAGTAAAAGTAATTTCCCAGCATAAAATCTAGATGAAAAAAGCTGAGCCCCTAAGGCAACTATTTGTGTGTGGTTTTTTTTTTTGGGGGGGGGGGGGTTTAACTGATTTGAGGTATTTTTTTAATGGGGGGGCCTTCAGCCATCTCCCCTCCCCCCCCCCCCCCCTTTTTCCCCACTAGGGGGATGTCCTGCTGGGGGGGTCTGATCACCGCCACTCTGTGTGGTCGAGGGGGGGGGGGGTTGGGATTTCTCCACAAAGCCCCCCTCCGCAGCTATTTCCAGCCTCCCTCTTTAGCCCTCCCTCCCCTCCTTCCCATGGGCGGCACAGGATGGCGATCCGTCCTGCACCGCCTCTGATAGGCTTCAGCGTATTAGATGCCGGCGATCCCCGGCCAATCAGAGGCCGGGGATCGGCGATCTCCTTTCCTTTACGGCGCTGCTGTGCAGCAGCGCCGTGCGATGTAAACACCGGGGATTTCTTCCCCGCGTGTTTACATTTAGCCTGCGAGACGCGATTGGAGGCTCGCAGGCTGCTGTTCACGGAGACTCCCTCCGTGAACTGGCATGGAATGACCGCTCGACCGATTCCATGGACACCATTGGACCTGCCAGGCGGTCGTTAAGTGGTTAGTGTTCCAGAGACAAAAAAAAGATAAAAATGTTATACATACCTGGGGATGCCTCCAGCCACTTGCACACAGATCACTCCAACGCTGCCGTTCTCAGCCTTCTCGATAGCCGCTACCAGGTCCCGTAACTTCAGCCAGAATGACGCATGAGAAGAGCGCTCTCTACGTACAGGTACATAGAGTGCACTTCTCTTGCGCAGACTGGCCAAAGTCACAGGACCTGGTACCGGAGCTGGAGAAGACTGAAGACGGCGGCGTGGGAGCGATTCATGCACATGGGGCTGAAGGAATCCTCAGGTATGTATAACATATTTTTCTTTATCGTCTCTGGTTTCCTTTTAACAGGAGCCAGAATGCAATAGCGGAGGTGTTAACTCTTGATCTGTTAAATGACATTGGCCTCAATTCACTAAGCTTATCTCCTGTCTTTAATAATGTTTCTAGAGTGGTCACTGTGGTGATAAGGCATGTCGTATTCAGGAAACATTTTACCTCAGGCAAACCTGAAGTTCACTCTTCTGTCTAAGTTAACTCTTCAACCCTTAAAATAACTCCACAGTTAGACATGCTGTTTATTAACTGCGTGTGAAAATAACTACAGAGGAGGTAACTTAAAGAGAACCCGAGGTGTGTTTAAAGAATGTGATCTGCATAGTGAGGCTGGATCTGCCTATACAGCCCAGCCTCTGTTGCTATCCCAAACCCCACTAAGGTCCCCCTGCACTCTGCAATCCCTCATAAATCACAGCCGTGCTGTGAGGCTGTGTTTACATCTGTAGTGTCAGTCTCGGCTGCTCCTCCGCCTCCTGCATAGCTCCAGTCCATGCCCCCATCCCTTCCCTCCAATCAGCAGGGAGGGAAGGGATGCAGGCGGGGACCGGAGTTCTGCAGGAGGCGGAGAGAGCAGCAGACTGACACTATAGAGATAAACACAGCCAGCTCTGACAAGCTGTTTGTCAGCAGCGTGGCTGTGATTTATGAGGGATTGCAGAGTGCAGGGGGATCTTAGGGGGGTTTGGGATAGCAACAGAGGCTGGGCTGTATAGGCAGATCCATCCTCTGTATGCAGATAATAATCTTCAAACCCACCTCGGGTTCTCTTTAAAGCGGAATATAACCCTGCATTTCAACTTTGCTCTAAAACATTATTTACAGCATATTATATGCAACCAGCATTTTTTTTTTTACTAGACTAGCATTGGAAGGGTTACACACAGAGCTTTAAAGTTCCTGGATAGAAATACAGACACATCTGAAGTTTAGATACATTTAAATAAATACAATGTAACAAGTGTGGAAAGTGACACACACACACACTCTGAGGCCCCGTTCAGACTGCAGAACGCAGACCGCAACGCATGCGGACCGCAACGCGTACGAACGCACGCCATCCGCGTTCGTATGCGTTGCGTGGCTGATCCCATCACTGAAAAGTGAATGGGACAGCCATGCGTTTTTACAAAAAATGCGTGCAGCATGCGTTTCCGGACTGCACAGGTCCGGAACGCATGCAGTGTGAACATCAGACATTGCACTCTATGCAATGTCTGATGTCGTGCGTGTCGGCCACCTGCACGCGTTTCCAAAACGCGGCTGGAAACGCGTGCAGTGTGAACGGGGCCTGACTGTGCAGGAGCTGGAGGACAGCCAGAAAGTGTGTAACATTCACCACTTGTTACATTGTGTTTACTTAAATGTATCTAAACTTTGGATGCGTCTATCCACGGAACTTTAAAGCTCTGTGTGTAACCCTTCCAATGCTGGTCTAGTAAAAAAAAAAATGCTGGTTGCATAGAATATGCTGTAAATAATGCTTTAAAGCAAAGTTGAAATGCAGGGTTATATTCCGCTTTAAGGAAAGAAGAGATAGGGTAACTCTCACTGTGTGGAGGTAAGTTTTCTCTTGCCTTATTATCTCCAGCATGATCTTAGTGAATTGAGGCCATGCACTTCTTGCTGAAAGCCTCAGCCTTGGGGTACGTACACACATCCCATTTTGGTTGGCTAGTTTTATCACTTCCATGTTCTATGATAGTTTATCTACACAATCTGTTCATAGTATTCAAATCCGTTGGCCCTCATACTAGGTGGAAGTGGTAAATAGGTCAATCAAAATTGTTGTGTATATGCACCCTTAGGCAGGGATCACACTTTAGGTAATTGCATGTGTTTTTCCATGATGAGCAAATGCACCTAATGATTCCCTATGGACAGCTGTGTTAAGAGTGCTACCAACAGCGGTTTCCGCATCCGGTAAAAAATACCAGCTGTTTTTTCTTTGCATATCGCATGTAGTTCCTATTGTCAGCTGGCTGTCGTCCAGGTGTGCTGAAAACGCAAAGGATCGTCTGCAAAAAAAAAACCTCAGCCATTTTCTGTGGACTCAAGTGTGATCTCTAAACTTCCAGATTTAGAATTAATGTAATTTAGTATTTTGTGCATGTATCAAGACCTTTTCTGCTCCATAGTAAACTTTTTTTTTTCTCTTCCTCCCCTTTTTCCTGCTTAGGCTTTTAAATATTTAAGGGAAGAAGTTAAAACCTTTCAGGACAAGCCAATAATGGTAAGTAGTTTTTATTTGCCCTTGCTGCATTATATAGCCCAGTGATGATGACTTGCGCCTGGAGGGAATGAAGGTTAACATTCATAAATGAGCGGTTTCAAACCTTTCATTTTTGTAAATAATTGTACACCTCTCAGAGACCAGTATTAATTGCTGATCCCTGACAGTGGTAGTGACTTTATGCTCAGTTTATGACTGTTAAACCATCCCGATGAATGCAAGATTATGAGATCTGAGGGCTTAAATTCTGGACCAAAGCCATAATGTATTAGAAACTGTATTGATGTAATGCGCACCTCTTGGAGTAACAAGCTGCATGTAAACCCAGTTAGTTGTGCCAGCTCATGGTTGGACAATATAATCATGCTCTCAGGGGTAAAGACAGCACTTCTCTGCATTTGGAATTACACTGTAATTCATCAAAATACTGCTAAGCTGTCCCTTCACACATAAACCCTGTTGATGGCGTACACTCAATTCCCTTAACTTATCCATAGACTATTATACTGTGTACAGCAGTGAGTCAAACCATGCACATTGCCAACTTTCCACAAACAAAGTATCCCTGATGGGAGGAAAACTAATCAGCTGGAAGAAACTTAGATGCTAGTAGTAGTGTCCTGACCCTGAATCTGTCAGAGTGCAACTTAATGATCAGACTGGGTAATCTTTGCAAGCACTTCTGTAGGTGCACCTTGGCTTTCTCTACCCAGATGTGACTTAGGTGAAAAGGTTGGCTGACATGGATTTTCCAGCTCACTTTTATTGTATTCAGTGCCAGTTATAGGCCTTCCACTTGTAGACTGTTCTAATGATTCTCAAATCTCTAATGTAGTAGTGTTGATGATTTCCTGTTTTTTATGCACATTTTTGTGTACGCAATTAATGCATTAATTCTTCCCACAACAGGCCAGGATAAAAGCCATCAACACATTCTTTGCGAAGAATGGATATAGAGCAGTGGACTCAAGTGTGTATACCCAGCCAGTTCAGACTCAAGCACAGTTTGCCTCTCCACTCTTTATGCAGCCTGTATATAATCCTCATCAACAGTATTCACTATATAACATTGTGCCTCAGACGTGGTCTCCAAGCCCAGCACCTTACTTTGAAACACCACTGGTAAGTGGTAGCCAACTCTCGCTGTCATAATATACCAATGCTGTGTGATTCTGTTTGATTTCTGTATATTTGAGGAATGTTTACTTACAGGGAATGGTTACAGAGAGGTGAGCAGCTGGCTGTTTAATTAGTGGAAAATGGTTCCATTCAGCCAGGATATTTGTATGCTCAATTTGGGCAGCAGAATAGTTGTGGTCAGAAGTCTACAAACCTTTTGCAATAGTGCAACATGTTGATGTAACACTTGCTTCAAAATGAGCAAGCAAAATGGTGAAAGCTCTTATAAATGCTTACAATGGCTCGTTTTATTTTATCAGTCATGACCTCCTTAACCCTTGCAGAGTTGTATTCTTCTGGGTGCCGAATGGATATACTGTAACGTGGTCTGGATAGATAACTGTCATAGATTTTTCTATGCCTAGTGCCTGGTTAACTAACCTAGATGAGGGGTGTCAAACTCTTATACAAAGTGGGCCGAAATTGTACACTGAGACCTAGTCGCGGGCCAACCTCAATGTCTACGGGCCACATTCCTACTTTTATAAAGTTCCCAGCTGTTGAACCACACACCACACACACACCCCTACCTATACAGTTCCCTGGTGTCTAGTGGTGGTCCTTCCCCCTATACAGTTCCCTGGTATCTAGAGGGCCCACCCCCCTCCCCTATACAATTTCCGAGTTTTTAGGGCTTTCCCTCTACCTCCCTTATATGGCTTCCCTGGTGATCTAGGGCGTTACCTCCAGTATAGTTTCCCTGGTGGTCTAGAGTGGCCCAAACATAATGCAAAGTGGGGAAACCACTTGGGAGCCAAATGTAATGGCTCTGAGTGCCAGTTTTGGCCCGCGGGCTGGAAATTGATATGTATGATCTAGACTGAATGTGTGCATTGTGCAGGTTAGAGTTCACATTGGAGTTTGTTGCTATGGGAGTGTTTTAGGTTTATTGCAGCTGAGGTCTTGCATTATAGCCCAGTGATGATGACTTGCGCCTGGAGGGAGTGAAGGTTAACATTCATAAATGAGCTGTTTGTAAACTTTCATTGTGTAGGTAATTGTACACCTCTCAGAGACCAGTATTAATTGCTGATCGCTGACAGTGGTAGTGGCTTTATGCTCAGTTTATGGATGTTTAACCATCCCGATGAATGCAAGATTATGAGATCTGAGGGCTTAAATTCTGGACCAAGGACATAATGTATTTGGAATCCTATATGTATGTCGTGCGCACCCCTTTGAAGGCGTAACAATCTGCATGTAAACCCAGCTAGTTGTATCAGACAATATAATCATGCTCTGAGGTAGAGACAGCACTTTTCTGCACTTAAAATGACACTGCAATTACTTCAGCAATATACTGCTAAGGTGTTCCTTCACATATAAGCCCCGATGACGGCATAAACTCAATTCCCTTAAAAGCAAACGTGAAGATGTACAAAGTTCAAGTGTGTTTTGAATGCTAATGCATACCCCCCTCATGATCTGCCTTCAGGGGCGCTGTTTGTTCCATTGATGATTGTGTTAAAAACGTCAGCTAAGAGATGTTGCTGAAGTTATCAGTGTGTGATTTCATATTTAAAAAAAAAAAGTCTTTGTATAATGTAAGCAATTTCAAAATGTTTCTGTTAACTTTTTTCAGTGTGTGTGTGTGTATATACAGGTAGTCCCCGGTTAACGATCGAGATAGGGACTGTAAGTTCGTTCTTAACCTGAATCTGTTCTTAAGTCGGAACATTGTGCCTCTAGTGTCCCCCTCCGTGTCACCTCTGCCCTTTGTACCTGTTTATACAAGTTTTAAAAGCAATTTTTTTTTAAGTCGACTTTCTCAATTTGAGAAATATTTTTATTGACTTGTTCTCATAGAAACAGACAATCCATGCCGTTCGTATCGACGGGTCTTTCGTAAGTCGGGGACTACCTGTATATCTATCCTCCATAGCATTACATAACCATGAACTTCACAGATCACAAGTGCATAGAAATGCCCTGCTAGTGGGTCCCAGCCCAGGTTTAATAGTTTTTTTTAATGCAATGTGTACGTCAGGCGTTTTTAAAGATTACTTGTAAGTGTAAGGTGGCCACACACCATATCATTTTTAAATATCTTTTCAATTCAAGAATTGAAGGCAATTTTTCTGATTGTAACATTTCAAAAACCTGACCAATGTACCATACACGTTCAATTTGTTCCCAGTTATGATGAAAATGATTGAAATCTCTGAAAAAATTGCTTGGATTTGTACATGAAGAATTTTTTTATCTACTGCACACCATTCAATTTTCATATAAATTGGTCAGAAAAATCCAACACTCCCGATCTTCCTTTATCAAAACAGGAAATTCGATCAGATTTATCTAAAGAATACATTTAAAAAAAAAAAAATATAGCTTTTTTGATACTACTGATCGTATTTATCAAATTGTGTAAAATTGGATCTTTTAATTGTATGGTGTGTGTGTGGCCACCTTAAAAGCATGTTATCTTATATCATTATGGTTTTTGTTTTTTTTCCCCCCCTCCAGGCCCCGTTTCCTAATGGTGGTGGCTTTGTAAATGGTTTTAATTCTTCAGGATCTTATAAAACAAGTGCTGCTTCATTAAGTATAGGAAGGCCCTTTCACAGAAATCGGTATGTCAATTTAGATTATTCCAATTGATGTCTGCACACTGTGAGCAATTTAACTGTCTTTGGAGTGTAATCTTTTTGCTTGTTGCTATGCACAGTAAGTGCTTGTGCCCATGTACTCTCCTTTGCTGGAAAGGGCCTGTTATACATCCGCAAAGAGGATTGCCATTCAGCTTTTCAAACAAAAGAATGGAGTTTTAGCAGTTCGGCCTATTGTGTTAAACTGTCTGACGAAAGCTTTCTGGAATGGTTCAGCTAGCTTCTCATTTGTTAATGACCGAGTACTTTTTTTCATGTCCTGTAAGGTCACAGGCTGAGTCAAAATGTAACAAGCAGGGGATACTCTCAGCCTATTGTCTGCACTAATTTCTGCTTGCATTGGTAGAACCGTATTGACCTTAGTGACGCATTCTAGTGCAGAATGGTGCCAGCTGAACTTTGGCAGGATCTGCAGTGTGGACATTAAGCTAGGTCTTTTTATTACATGAAACTGGGTTGCTGAGTTAGGCTCTCACACCAGGCCTCATACACCTGGTCTGCCAGTGCACAATCCCTCCACTCCACAACACATACCAGCAATGTACAAATGAAGGAGGCACTCAAAAGGCGAATAAACTTGCATTTAGGTAGAATACACAACATGTTTCGGGTTAATCCCTTCCTACATGAGTATTGCTATATGTCCAGCAACACATTTTGATTATTATTTTTTTTTTAACTTCTGGTAATACGGTCTATTGACTAGTAAGTCTGATGGGGTCAGTATATTATGATTGTCGCCCATTATTTCCCGTGGTAATACAGCAATGTGACCCAGCAGCACAAGAAAGAATACAAAATTGTAGTTTTTTTTTTGTAAGTATGGCAATGGCACAAGATTAAAGGACAACTGAAGTGAGAATATGGAAGCTGCCATATTTGTTTCCTTTTAAACAATACCAATTGCCTGGCTGCCCTGCTGATCTATTTGGCTGCAGTAATGCTGGGAATACAAGTTACGATTTGCGCATTCGATTTGATGCGCAATCTAATTTTATCATCGAAGGCATCTATCGGAACTATTCTTAGCAAAAAAATACCGTGTATTCCCAGCATAATGTCTGAATAACACCAGAAACAAGCATGCAGATAATCTTGTCAGATTTGACAATGTCAAACCCCTGATGCTTGTTCAGTGTCTATGGCTAAAAGTGTTAGACAGAGGATCAACAGGACCTGTTAACTTTTAACATGGATGTGGGGAATGGGAAGTGGCTGTCAGTGTTCAGAGAGCGTGATGGTGTTTATAACAGCCCTTTCATGACGCTCTGCTGACCGTCATATTTACATCTGCAGAAATAAGAGTTCCTCTGATTATCCATTATAGACAAGGCAGAGCCACCTATTTAAAGTGCAATTGTAAATGTGGCAGTTAAGTTAGCTCCAATAAGGAAGTTCCCCTTTCCTCTGTTTCTCAAAATGTTAAATTCTGTAGATTGCAATCATTTGAATTCGAGGGATTGTTAGTAATTGTTTGTTTTTTAACTGTAGTGTAAAGTCGCAGTTTCGATCTAACTCGGACAGGACTACTGACTCTGGCACTACAGTTCCCGGATCATTATCAGACATAAATGTAAGCAGAGGAACCACCCGTTCCTTCACCTCAGATCGGCATACCACGTCTTTATCGGGGCACCAGGATAGTGTGTACATGAAAGACACGCTGTCTCTACATATGGAGCAGAATGGTACAGATGGATCAGTCCGGGGCAGGTGTGTACATGGCTTTTACCATTTTCCTTTCACATATTGGTTAATTCTGTGGTTGTTTGATGGAAAGATGTAAACCTTCTTCCTTTGTGCTTCCCATGTGATTATGATCCATCATATGCTATACATCAGGGGTCCCCAACCTTTTTTGGCCTGGGGACCACTATCCAGACCAAACCTTTCCCTGGGGGGAGGGGGGGAGCGGGGTGTGCCAGTTTCCGGGGGTGGGGGGGCGGTTAGATACAGGTAGGGTATCGAAGTATAGTTGCCGCAGTATAGGGATTATAGCTGCTGCAGTATAGCCAGTATAGATGCCCCAGTATAGCCACTATAGATGCCTCAGTATAGTTAGTATAGCTGCCCCAGTATAGCTAGTGAAGATGCCTCAGTATAGTTTAGCTGCCCCAATATAGCTAGTATAGATGCCTCAGTATAGTTAGTATAACTACCCCAGTATAGTTAGTATAGATGCCCCAGTATAGCTAGTGTAGCTGGCCCCAGTATAGCTAGTAGCGCCCGCTTCCTATTTATATACCTTGGTCAGCACCTCTCCTTCAATCCCGTCTCTCACAGCAGCGTGTCTCCCGGCTTCTGTGAAGAGGCAGGAAGCAGTGCAGCGGTTCCCATGGTAACGGCGATACGCATCGCTGCTTCAGGAAGCCACTCTCCTGCTTCTTCCTATTCACAGCAGCTGGGAGACGCGCTGCTGTGAGAGAAGGCAGTATTGAAGGAGAGGGACTGACCAAGGTATATAAAGAGGAAGCGGCCGCCAGCTAAAAACACAACGGCGGCTGCGGGGGGAGGGGGCGAGAGGACAGAGCTGCAAACGGCTCACGGACCAGCAGTGGGCCTGGGGGTTGGGGACCCCTGCATACATACTGCATACCCTCCTGCGTAATGCCCCTTCCTGCCTCTTAAGAGCCTTCACACTGGCACCCCTCTGACTGTTCCAGCCTCTCCCCCACCCCTTCAGTGCCAATCAGTGCATCTGCAGCGACTTTTGTGACCTCCGGTTCTCTGGAGCAGCTAGAAACAAAGCAAACCTTTTAACTGAAAGATTATGAAAGCCATCATTGCTGTTTTCATTCTTATAGCCTAACCCAAACCTGAACTAAGCAAACTATTGGTGAATGGAAATTCTAGGTTTTACATTTGTTGCAGGGTACTAAAGTTAAAAAAAAAAAAAAAAAAACCACATATTTTTGTGAGCTTTCAAAATGCTCCTCAAGTGTTTTACCAAATAGTATTATGGGCTGTCAGTTGATATCATCGAGATCAAGTACCAGAACGCGCGCATCTCATTACTTGTGTGTCTGTGTCATGGCTGTAGTCATTATATCATCCTCCCCTTTTTAATGGCCCAGTGCACACCGAGCGGTTTTTGGAGCGATCCGCCGGCCGCATACGCCTAGAAAAATGCTTGGCAAATGTATGGCAATGGGATGGTGCACACCGGCGGTTTGAGGTTTTTGCCAAGCCGCAAACGCGCCTCCTGCTGCGCGTTTGCGGTTTGCTAAAAAACCTCAAACCGCCGGTGTGCACCACACATTGAAATACAATAGCCAAGCGTTTTCACTGGCTGATGCGGCTGGTGGATCGCATACAAAATCCACTTGGTGTGCACCCGGCCAAATATCTGCTCTCTGCTCTCAAAACCGCTAGCGTTTTGACGATCTGCTAGCGGTTTTGGTGTGCACTGGGCCTAAGGATTTCTAAATAGGTGAAGAGAATAGTTTCTATTTGGTGGTGCACAGAATTGCATGCAGCTGTGCATTAAGTCAAACATTACTTTCTATGCAGTGTCTCTTCCTCAAAAGTGAAATTTTGTTAAACACAAATACAGTGGCAGACAGTTGGCACAAGAAAGTCAGCATGCTTAAAGTGTACCAGAGATGGAATATTTTTTCTTTTAATACAGAATTGTGGCCTCCTCCAGCCCCATGCACATGAATCGCTCCCACATCGCCTTCCTCTGCTGCCTGCAGCTCCGGTACCGTGTTCCGTTACTTCCTCCAGTAGCGGCCAGTATGCGCAAGAGAACTGTGCCCTCTACGTATCTCTCCGGCAGCCACCGGAGAGTGTGCACTTCCTCTTGCGCAGATTGGCCGCAACTGCAGGAAGTCACAGGACCTGGTACCGGAGCTACAGGCAGTAGAGTAAGGCGGCGTGGGAGCGATCCATAAGCATGGGGCTGGAGGAAGCCCCAGGTTATGTATAACTTTTTTTTTTTTTTTTTTTTTTCCTCCTCTGGTTTCTTTTAAAATAAAAATAGTGACCATAAAATTCAGATTGTACGTGGACAGACTTATGAGAGGATAAAAGTATATCTGGTGAGGATTTAAAATTTGTTTTTGAGACAAAATTGCCCCTGAACTGGAACTTTAGATTCTGCCATCCTCCAGTATTGATCAGCAAGCAAGGGTTTACTGTCAAAAATATGAAGAAATTTTATTGTATATTTATGTAGTGCATTTTCTGCAGCACTTTACATGTCACCAAATCTACTTTAAGAGCTCACAATCTATTGTTTGTATCCTAGTCAGTATATAGCCACAGTATAGGAGCCAACTAAATAACTTACCAGGGCCACTATCAGAATCCACAAAAGTCTGTGGGTCCCATATAAGGCTTCCTTTGGGGGCCCATGCAAGGTAAAATTCTGGACCACCCAACTTGAGCCCAGTAGTGGAGTACTGCCTGTACCCACTGATGGTGTCCTTGCTAGAATAAAGCTTGCGCAATCTGCCAGTTCCTGTTAGACTCAACTTTGGATAGTGTCCTGTCAGAGGTTTAGAGTGTGGACCCTAGTGTTGCAAGGGGTGAGTGCTATCCACTTAGCTGCCGCGCTGCTGATTACGTCACACTGATGTGTAGAACATGCTTAACCACTTAAACCACCACTAGAATATATCTACATCATCTGTGGTATCCTCCAAGCCACCATGACGTAGATATACTGACTTGCTTGTAGCCCTGCTGTGCACAATCTGGAGCGCTTCCAAGCGCACCCTCCGGCACTCTCAGCTGCCTTACTAATTGGTGAAAGGGAGCACATCTGGCTATCCACACTGAGGGGTGGGGGGGGGGGGTATAGGCTGTGAAAAAACTGCCAGGCATCTAGGTAACTGGAGGGGGGGGGGGGAGGACATCTGACAATGGGGGCTCATTTGGTTACTGGGGGGGGGGGTAACCTAATATTGGGGGCACATCTGGCTATAATTGGTGGGGGGGGGGATTCTGGGGGCCCATATCGCTATAGTGGGGAAATTGTATCCTGGGGACACATCTGCCTCTATAGTGAGGGGTGCCAAACCTGGTGGCGTTACGGTCTCTATACTGGGGGGTGGTACATACAAGGGACACCTGACTATACCTGGGGGTACTGATATTGGGGTCACATCTGGCTATACTGGGAAGGTTGGGCTGATACTCGGGACACATCTGACTATATTAGTGGGGACATAAAACTGGTGGCATGGTTTTTATCACTGTGGCACTTATTTTTAAACTGGAATTGTTAACTGAGAAATAATGCTTTTTTTTTTTTTTTTTCATTTTTTCCCCCTATTTTTCCATTAAAATGCATAGAAACAAAATTGTTCTTGGGACTAAATACCCCCCATTGAAAGCCTGGTTTGTCCTGAAAAAAACGATACATAAATCAGTTAGGTGTAGTGAGTAGGGATAAAGTTATTGCTGATTGAATAGGGACATAGCTAAAACGTCTAAACTGCTCTGGTTCATAAGGGGAAAACAGTCTGGATGCGAAGTGGTTAATAGGCAGAGACTACTAGAAAAGCTGTATGTAGTCACAATGGGAAACCTCTGTACATCTGAACAGACTTGGGAAGTTCTTGTATGCTTATGCCACCATAGTTGTTAATGCTGGCCCACTCAAAAAAACAAAACCAAAAACACGTATGTGTGTTTAATGCATCATACTTCTATTCACATGTTTATTTTCTTTTTCCCATTACAGGAGAAGTACTTACAGAGGCAGAAGAAGAAACGATGACCGTACTTCAGTATGTGCTTTTGTTTTTATTAACTTTTGTATGGTATTAAATAGTTGTTAAAATGTTTGTTACACTGCATTGGTTGCTTTCACTTAGGTTGGAAAAAAGTATTGAAGGCCATATATTGAGCTAAACTAATGTTCTATCCAGCAAACCAATACAGTCAGGCATTCATTTTTCCTACATCCCAGATTGGATTTAAAAATGTGATAAATATATGGCTTCACTTTTTGTTGATGGGTTAGAATGTCTGAAAAGAATACAGGATACAGTTGAATGCAAAGGTTCGTACATACGTGAGAAAGACGGGCAAGACTCTCATCCTGCTTAGGTGTGCACAAGAGCTCCCCTACTCTGTTTATAGCAATCTGGCATGGTGCTTCTTTAACCCCTTCCCGACCGCCTAACGCCGATAGGCGTCGGGAAGGTGACTCACCAGGAGCGCCAAACACAGATCGGCGTCAAGTCCAGGGGGCTGAGATTAGCCGGAATCGTGCATGCATCCCCACTTAAGTGACAGAGCTCTGCTCCGTAAACAGTCTGCCAGCTG